>NC_143512.1:9067640-9250140 GCF_031878675.1 Megascapheus bottae
ATTGAAAACTGTCACTCCTATAATCTAAATAAGAAGTGGTGTGGCAAAGTAAAAACCTGTGATTCTTCTTAGCTCTACCAGAGAAGCAATATGATAATGCCAGTCATCATCTTAAACTTGGGAAAGATTTGTACACTGGGAAATATACAATTTCCAGAATTGCCTTATCCTATAAGCTGTAAGGAACACATATTTTCCTAGTAATTTTCATTAATTTTCAGTCCTGCATATTATAAGAGTGAAAACCCCCAAGAGAGTCATACTCACAGGAAGTAACTCCATTTTTTTTGTGAGTTTTACTTCCTGAAACCCCACCAACATACCCTGGAAAGGATTTGACAGATATGACACTACCCTTGTGAGAAAGGCAAATGATCCTGAGAAACTTCCAGATTTAGGAATTTGAAATTCCACTCCACTCTAGCAAGTTGCAAACTTTCACCTCTTCCAACAACAAAAAAGGATGTTCATAATCAACTGGCCTTCAAGAAAATGGGTTGAAGATAGTGCAGTCAGAAAAAAAAATAGGTGAAAGGGAGAGAAAAAAAGCTCTGCTTCCAGCATAGGCCTTGAAATACTGTTAACAATCACATCCCCTTGATGCAGAATATATTGACACCATTGACACATACAGTTTAACCATACAGTTAAACCATACCAACCAGTACAAAGGCGGTAGAAGAAAACCTGAAAATCTGCAAAAGACAGATTTTCTTTCAGGACCAGTACAAAGCAAAAGCTCAAAGACAGCAAGGGAGACTAATAGAAAGGAAGCAACAACATTAAACACAATCCCAATGTCTTTCTGGATCAATGAGGTACTCATCTTAAAGCCCCATTTACCTGAGTAACCAGAAGAGAATCACACAAGCATAAGGCATTTACACCTGAAATAAAATATTCCAAAACAAACCAGAAGCCCAAAAAAGGAAAGAAAGGTAGAAAAGGAATGAAAAAATAAAAGGAAGGAAAAGGATGGAAAGAAATTTAAAAAGGAAGAAAAATAGGAAGAAGTTAGTCTGACTAGCCTGACATCCTTATCCTAAATCTCTAGAGCAGTGCTTACGTCTATGAATTGTCCCACCTTACATTCTCCCTCTGTCCAGTTGTAACTCATTTGTCAGGTGCCAGGGTCTTGAGTGTACTCCCCTCATGATCTTACTCTCTTTGTTTCTGTAAGTGTGATCCATTTTATACATTACCAATACCTTATTAGTTGCTTTTAACCATTAGTGTCTTTCTTACCAACCCCTATAAGACAATTTTAGCATTTCTAAGACCCATTCCTAGCGTATAAGTAGGTGTCATGTCTTTGGCTAGAGGTTCCCCTCCACAGTTGGTTGTTGTCGCTGTAAAATAAGGATCCTCGGTTTAACTGGTGTTATCTTGTCCATGTGGTGAATGATAGGGGAACAGGGTTTTAACTGGGCCTTCTTGCCTTCCTGGTGGAGGAAGTTGAGTTCTACCACTCTGATGATGGACATGCCTGAATTCCTACAGGCAGGGGCAGGGACTTGTAGGCTAATGGACCTGCTAGTCTTGGGTCATGAACTCTCAAGCTCCCTGTGATCTTACCTCCTGACCAGAACCTTATTTAGGCCCTGACCAGCTTAGACACCATTAGCCAAGCTGCATGTCTTCTGGCTCTCCTCTGGTCATCATGGAATTCCACTTCAGCTCTCCATTGGAATTGATCTGGTTTGTTAGTATTGCTAAGTGTATTGGAGAGGCTGCAGATTGTTAGGTCAGGAGTCAACCTGCAGCCAACAGATTTCCAATAAAGGAAGGGAGGGAGGGAGAGAGGGAGAAGGGAGGGAAGGAGCGAGGAAGGGAGGGAAGGAGAGAAGAAAATTACACACTATGTGAAGAAACAGAGCAAACATCATAGAGTCAAATATAAAACCAATATTGAAGTTACTGATAGAGCATAGAAAATAAGCATTCCATATGATAAAGGCTTACTACTGAAGTCGACAACAAGTAAACACTGTTGCAGAGATCAACCAAAAGACAGAAACTATAAGAAAGAATCCGAAGAAAATTGTAGGAAAGAAACAAGACAACAACAGAAATTATGAGTGGCTTTTGGGGCTTGTCAGTCACATTGACACATCTGAGGAAAAGAACAGTGAACTTGCAGACAAAACTATAGAAACCTTCAGCACTGAAATACAAAAAAAGAATAAAATCATTGTTTAAAACTATAGGATATCCAATAAATGTGAAACAAAAAAAAATGGCAGCGCCTAGTCATAATCAGAACACCAGAAGGATCATGAACATAGAACTTAAAAGAATAAATATTTTATGTTATTTTGTCTGTAAGCATTCCAAAATCAATGGCAGACTCAAAAACTACCAACCCAGGAAGTTAAGAGAACACAAGCAAGAGAAAAAGTATTTCCCATGACAATGAAACAAGTCCAAAAAGAAATTAACAAAAATATCTAGGCATATCATTTTAACTGCAGAACCTACAGAGGAAAAAAGTACACAACAGACATCTAATCAGACATAATGCATGTCAAAAGAGAATGGAATTAGATACAACCCCAAATTCACTTCTATTTGGTTTTTTTTTTGCAGGTTATTTTTTTCCTTTCCAATTGTCCTTCTATTATTTATTCTTTAGATTCATCAATTGCTTTAAGTGGTTTTATCTGAGTGTTTAATTGTTATCAATAGAGAGGCTTTCTCCTCCTCCTCCTCTTCCTCCTCCTCCTCCTCCTCCTCCTCCTCCTCCTCCTCCTCCTCCTTTTTTTCCTTCTTCAAATTTGTCTTCTTTTATGTCAATACTGGGGTTTGAATGCAGTTGCCCCTTAGCTTTCCTACTCAAGGCTAATGTTCTAATTCTTCACTACTTAAGCCACACCTTCAATTCAGCCTTTTTCTGATTGATTATATATACAACTTTTTCAAGCTTCCCTGCCTTAGCTGGTTTCAAACCTTAGCACTCAGATCTCAGCTTTCTAAGTAGCTAAGATTGTAGGCATGAACCACAGGTGCTTGACCATACTGTTGAATGTTGAATAACGTTCAATTTATTTGAAAAAATCCAAAAACAGACCTTCTATTTCAATTCTTAAATAATCTTACAAAGTTAGGGGTAATTTTATTAATCTTTCAGGAAACCAACTCAGACAGCTTACAGAGATAAATTCAAATATCACAGCTTGTTAAAGGTTATGCAAGGAATTCTATTACAAGATCAAAAGAAATAATTTTTAGTCTCTTTGCGAGAGACCACAGTGTATCTACCCACATGTGAGCAAGCTGCATGTTTACAAATGCTCATATCTGAAAGCTGAACACTGTGCATTTTTCTCAAAAGCTCATCTTCAGTGAGGAAGTAGAACTTTTATTAAATCAACCATCAACCTACAAAATTAAAAAATTAGTTTTATAAAATACATTATACCATTCTCTTTTCTTTTGTGACAAATGGTAAAAGAAAAACTAACAAGGTAAAACAAGAGAAGATAGATAATGAAGTGAGAAATTAGATGCTTATATTTATTTTAATTAACTGATGATATTAATAACATATATATTCTAAATATTTTGACACATTTCATACACTATGTAGCCTGCATGAATCATTTAACTCACAGAAATATTTGCTATAGATTTCTGGTAAGTCACCTAATACTGTGTTCCTATTCTTCATTGTACTTCTCAAATGTGTAATTTGTATAAAATTATTTCATTAATGTTTACCCTTTGGTAAATTGTGACTTTAATTAGATCCTGGTACTGCCTATATTTGCTTGTGATTTTTTTCAGCGATGTCTGCCACATTTTCTGACATAGTACATTTTTCAAAATGATGTATTGATTGGTAGTTAATTCCTTGAAATGTGTTAGGGTTATTTAGGGTGAGAACTTGAGATGGTTCAGCAAGGGAAAAAGAAATGGAAGAAAGTATATTTCATTTTGTTTCTAAGGAACCCCCCTGAGTAAATGTGTGTTTAAGGAAGTGAGTGAATGAATGAATAAAGTAATAAATGAGTTTAATTATTTTATACACTAGATTTAAAGAAACACAAATATAAAATGGGCATAGGCATTGCATAGCTACTGTTGAATTGTAAACAACAGTAAGGGTCACTGTCAAATCATTTACCCAAATAAGAATAAGAGACCAGAGTGAATGAAGTGTTTGGATATCAAGCATGAAAAAGCAGTCAATCCTTTCCAGGTTTGGAAAATGGATGGGGAAGTAAGTTTTGCAAATCTTCACATTTTGAAAGAGGAAATGAACTTTGAGTGGAAATTGGAAAGATAAGAGGAATTTTTGGGGGGGCATGACATCATCTCCATACTTTTTCAGACATAAATGCAAGTATCTTTTTACCTAAATCTCACCCCAGAACTACTTTATTCTCTTGGAAGAATGAGTGAGTTACTTATTTTAGAAAATATTTATGCAGCAGTGGGGTGGCAAGGTGCAAGATGGCAGCGGTTCAGTTTGAGTCTTTCTGAGCTCTCACCAAGATACCAGTTTTGGCAGCGTAGGGGACAGTTCATACCTCAAATCGCTCCTATGTAAGCTTTAGCGACACAGACACCTCAGTCACAGAGGAAAAAGGCAGAAATCTGGCACAAAGAAGACAGTGGGGACCGGTTCTTCTTGGAGCGGCCGCAGAGACAAAGTGGCTCTTTTGAATCTGAGCAGCAGTGATTCTTGGTGCCTCAACCTGCTGGCAGCAGACAGAGCCACACAGAGCCTAAGTGAGCCCAGAGCAGACACCCGGCCATGCATGGACCTGCCAGCTTTGGAACTGGAGAACCCAGCAATTTGTGAGTACCTCCGAGGAGAAGTTTCCACTTCTGCTCACAGAACAGCACTGGGAGGAAGCTCCTCCTCCACAAGCTGAGAGCAGCGCCATCGTGACTGCTGGCAAAGACCAGGCCAAAACAATTGTAACCGAAGAGGTGTTGCTGACAGCGCCATCATTGTTACTGGCAAAGGATTTCCCAGGGATCCCTTAGCCGGAAATTCGGCCCCAGACCTGGTAAACAAAGCCGCCCACGGATCTTTCAGCTTCGTTTTCCCAAACAAACAATTGGATCCAAAAAACCTCATAGCCAAATCACAAGAGAAAAAGACTTTCTGAACTGTTCGGATCCCAAATTTAGTGGAGACACAAGTTTCCTATCTTGTCCTGACACCCCCCCCAAAAAAAAAAATCCTGAAGAAGACCCTTTTTTGTTTTTTCTTTAATTTTTTTTGTTCTTTTTCTTTGTTTTGGGGTTTTTTTCTTTTTTTCTTCCACCCCTTTTTTATTTGCATTTATAGGTGTTCTTATTTTCTCTTTACCATCCAACCTACACTTTTTGTTTTCTCTTTTCTCTCCTGCATCCTTCTGTCACTGTAGTGACAGCTCTGGGTACAGTCTGAATACAAATGATATCTATATTGATACAGTCACCTGTTTTTGAATCCCCTGGTCACAACCCTAGTATTTCTTAAGTAAGAGCTCACAATAGTGAGGAATCCCCCCCCACCTTTTTCTTTTTCTTTTCTTTTTTTTGATTTTGTTTTGTTGTTGTTGTTGTTTTTGCTTTTTTGTTTTTGTTTTTTTATATCTCTTTTTTGTTCTGTATGGGTTTTTTTTGTTTTTTGTGTTTGTTGTTTTTGTCTTACTTTGCTTTTTTTTCTTTCTTTCTTTTTAAAATTTTTCATCATCGAAATCTCCTATATCTACCTCCATCTTTTCTCAATATATTCTTCTTATTACCCTTCTTACTTTCATAAGTTTTATCTAATACTTTCCAAACTTTGTACTGAAATACACTACCTGCTTATCAACTTATGTCACTTATCCTTACGTTATACCTTTTCTTCATTACTATAATAATCTTACACTCCTATGTTATTCCTCTTGTACCTCCCCTGAACTCTCTCATACTATTTTTCTATCTCTGGTCGTCTGTTCATCTTTCAACCCTTATAATGCATGGATCTACACTTTTTGGCTGTTGAGCAATACTGTATATCTAGGTGTTCAATTATACTCTAGGTCCAGAGGGACGTAAGTACAATAGACATTGGATTGAGAAGCTTATTGTTTTGGTCATAAATTGCTTATCAGTGGTTGTATTAGACTGGTCTGTAAGTGCACATAAAGAGAGATAATACCAATCAAACAGTGTGAACATCAAGTGTCTGCCAGGTAAAGAGGTCTAGGTTCATTATATCTGAAAAATTATAATCGTGTTTACTATTAATCTTGCTCCCATTTTCAAATGGGCAGAACAAGAAACTCAAGAAAAATGTCAAACCAAGGAATAACATCTCCAACCCAACATAAAGGGACAATGGAACAGTCACTGGCAAACCTAGAGGAAAGTCTTCCAAGTGCTATACAAATGCAATTGATAAACATCATTAATGAAAAATGTGAAAATATAAAGAAAGAGATAATGGAGGAAGCCATACCTAAACAAGAGGAAACCATAAACAAGGTGGTAAGTGAAAAAGGAGAAGCCATAAAGGAGGCCATAATAAAGGTTTTTGAAATAAAGATGGGTGAATTCATAGAATCCACAAACAAAAAGGTGACCGAACTCCAGCAAATGTCCAAAGAGAATAAAGTTACTGAGCTAACCACTCAAATGGAAATCAAGGAGCTAAAGAAATCCATACATGACCAAAAAGAAGAGATGCAAGGCATCAAAAATGAGCAATTAGAAGCAAGGGAGATGAAGAATAAAGTAGATAGCTTTGATAGCAGGTTAGACAATGCAGAAGAGAGAATTTCCAGGGCTGAAGATAATTTAGTTGTTATAGAGAAAGAACAGAAAATCAGTCAATCCAAATCTAGGAAATATGAGAGAGCGCTTCAGGAGGTCCAAGATACAATTAGGAAGCCTAATTTAAGGCTAATTGGTATTGAGGAGGGTTTGGAGAAAGAAGTCAATGGTATTGGAAATATACTTCAGGGAATCACCTCAGAGAATTTCCCAAATATCCAGAAAGGCAGGCCCATCCAGATACAAGAAGCTTTTAGAACCCCAAACAGACCTGACCAAAAAAATCACACCACCAGATTATAATCAGAACTCGATCAATAGAGACCAAAGAAAGGATCCTAAAGGCAGCCAGGGAGAAGGGATCAATCACCTATAAAGGCAACCCAATCAGAATAACCCCAGATTTCTCAACAGAGACCATGCAATCAAGAAGTGACTGGAAGCATATATGTCATGCCTTTAAGTCAAATAACTACCAAGAATACTGTACCGAGCTAAGCGCTCATTCATAATTGAGGAAACAATAAAAATATTCCATTCCAGGGAAAAGCTACAACATTATGTAGCAACCAAACCAACATTACAGAAAATTCTCAAAGATGTTCTACACATAGAAAACCAACATAAATGTAATACAAAGAAAGAAATGGCACCTAAATATCATACCATCTAAGTACCACAAGAACTTTCAAGACACAGGCCCTAATGAAAGCTTTTAAAATTGGTAGGAACAAATAAATATCTCTCAATCCTAACTCTCAATATCAATGGACTTAACTCTCCAATTAAACGGCATAGGCTGTCTAGTTGGATCAAAAAACAAGAGCCATCGTTCTGCTGTCTTCAAGAGACACATCTTACCCAAAAAAACAAACATTTTTTGAAAGTGAGAGGTTGGAATAAAGTCTATGAAGATAACAGCCCCAAGAAACAGGCTGGAGTTGCCATCCTCATATCTGATAAAATGGACTGCAAACTAAAATTAGTGAGAAAAGCCAAAGAAGGTTATTACATACTACTAAAGGGATCTTTCCTCCAAGAAGAACAATCCTAAATATCTACACACCGAATCCCAGAGCTCCAAACTTCATCAAGCAAACTCTACTTTCACTGAAAGCATACATAGATTGAAACACAGTGATTGTTGGTGACTTTAACACTCCACTCTCACCTATGGACAGATCACAAGGCAAAAACAAAACAGAGAAACCTTAGAATTGAACAACTATATAGACCAACTAGATCTAACAGACATCTGCAGAATATTCCACCCAGCAACAACACAATATACTTTTTTTTTTCTGCAGCACATGGAACATTTTCCAAAATCGACCACATCTTAGGCCATAACAGATTCAGAAACACTGAAATTATTCCCTGCATGCTCTCAGACCACAAAGGCATCAAATGGGAACTGAACATACATCTCCACCAACGAAAACCCTGTAACTCATGGAGACTGAACAACACATTGTTGAATCACCAATGGGTCATCAAAGAGATCAGAACAGAAATCCAACAGTCTATGAAATTTAACACTAAGGAACACACAAAATTCCTTTGGGACACGGCAAAGGCAGTACTCAGAGGAAAATGTATAGCTCTGAGTGCCTACAAGAACAAGTGGAAAAATCACAAACCAACAATTTAATGTGTCACCTTAAGCTCCTGGAAAAAGAGCAACAAACCAACTCTAATCCCAGTAGAAGGAAGCAAATTATTAAATCAAAGCAGAATTAAATGATTTGGAATCCAAAAAACTATAGAAAGAAACAACAAAACAAGGAGTTGGTTCTTTGAAAGAATTAACAAAATTGACAAACCCTTAGCAAATCTTACCAAAAAAAGAAGAGAGCATACCTAAATAAACAAAATCACAGACGAAAATGGTAATATCACGACAGAAATTACCAAGGTCAAGAGTATCATGAGGGAATACTTCTCAAACCTTTACACCAACAAATTTGAGAATCTAGAAGAAATGGATGAATTCCTAGCCAATATTAACATACCCACACTGAACCAAAAAGAACTAACCCAACTAAATAGGCCTATTTCAAGCTCTGAAATAGAAATGAGACCTTACATCTAAGAAAAGCCCAGGGCCAGATGGATTCACAGCTGAATTCTATAAGGTCTTCAAAGCAGAGCTCACACCAATACTCCTCAAGCTCTTCAACGCAATTGAAAATGAAGGTTCTTTACCAAACTCATTCTATGAAGCCAGTATAACCCTCACTCCCAACCCAGACAAAGATTCTTCAAAAAAAGAGAACTATAGACCTATTTCTTTGATGAACGCCGATGCAAAACTTCTCAACAAAACACTGGCCAACCCTCGACAACAACTTATCAAAAAAAATTATACACTATGATCAAACAGGATTCATCACAGGGAGGCAAAGCTGGTTCAACATATGCAAATCAATTAATATAATTCCACACATCAACAGGAGCAAGTCAAAAATCACATGACTGTCTCAATAGATGCGGAAAAGGCATTTGACAAGATCCAACACCCCTTTATGTTAAAAGCTCTGGAGAAACTAGGAATCCATGGAACATTCCTCAATATAATAAAGGCAGTGTATGACAAACCACAGATAGTATTACACTTAATGGCGAAAAGCTAAAGCCATTCCCTCTAAAATCAAGAATGAGACAAGGATGTCCACTCTCTCCACTCTTCTTTAACATAGTACTAGAATTCCTAGCCAGTGCAATAAGGCAAGAAGCAAGCATAAAGGGGATCCAAGTTGGGAAAGAGGAAATAAAACTATCCCTTTTTGCAGATGACATGATTCTGTATTTAAAGAATCCTATAGACTCTACTCCCAAGCTACTTGAACTGATTCAAAACTTTGGAAGGGTAGCAGGCTATAAAATTAACCCTCAAAAATTAACTACCTTCCTCTACACCAACAGTGAGAGGAACGAGGCAACAATCAGGAAAGCAAGTCCTTTCTCAATAGCCTCAAAGAAAACAAAGTACCTAGGAATTAGCTTAACTAAGAATGCAAAGGACCTTTTTGATGAAAACTTTAAAACCCTGAAAAAGGAAATTAAAGCAGAACTAAGGAAATGGAAAAACCTCCCATGCTCCTGGATTGGAAGAATCAACATCGTGAAAATGACAATCTTGCCAAGGGCTATCTACAAATTCAACGCAATACCCATCAATATCCCAATGTCATTCTTCAAAGAAATAGAAGACAATCCAAAATTTCATATGGAATAATAAAAGACCCCGTATAGCAAAAACACTTCTTAGCAGAAAGAATTGCACAGGAAGAATTTCAATACCAAACTTTAGACTCTATTACAGAGCTATAATTATCAAAACAGCTTGGTACTGTCACAAGGACAGGCCTGAAGACCAATGGGAAAGAACTGAGGACCCAGATATTAAACCACAAACCTATGGCCACCTAGTCTTTGACAAGGGAGCCAAAAAAATAGAATGGAAGAAAGATAGCCTCTTCAACAAGTTGTGCTGGTAGAACTAGTTAAGCACCTGCAGAAAACTAAAGTAGGATCCTTCTTTGTCACCCTGCACTAGAATTAACTCCAAATGGATCAAAGACCTCGAGGTAAAAGCTGACACACTGAAAACTTTACAGGAAGGAATAGGAGATACACTAGGCCTCCTTGGCACAGATTGAAACTTCCTTAATAAGGACCAAGAATCACAACAGATCAGACAAAGGCTGGATAAGTGGGACTGCATTAAACTGCAGAGCTTTTGTATGGCCAAGGACATAGCTAGTAAATTAATTAGGTAGCCTCCAGAGTGAGAGAAGATCTTCACCAACCATACAGTGGACAAAGGCCTCATATCTAAAATATATCAACAACTCAAAAAATTGAATCACTCCAAAACTAATCTCCAAAGTAACAACCATCCCATTAAAAGATGGGCCAAAGACTTAAAGAAAGTCTTCTCTGAAGAAGAACTAAAAATGGCCTATAGACACATGAAGAAATGCTTGACATCTCTGGACATAAAAGAAATGCAAATCAAAACAACTCTAAGATTCCACCTCACTCCAGTTAGAATGGCCAGGGTCAGGAAAACTAATAACAACAGATGCTGGTGGGGATGTGGCCAGGAGGGATCCCTACTACACTGTTGGTGGGAATGCAAACTCGTTCAACCACTGTGGAAAGCAGTGTGGCAGTGCCTTAAAAGGCTAACCATAGAGCTCCCCTATGACCCAGCAATTCCACTACTTGGCATTTACCCAACCATCCAGAAACTAGGGCATACTAAATCCATTAGCACAACAATGTTCATTGCAGCATTATTCACCATAGCAAAGATGTGGAACCAACCTAGATGTCCTTCAGTTGATGAGTGGATCAATAAGATGTTGTATTTGTACACCATGGAATTCTATGCTGCTGTCAGAGAAAATGACATTGCCCCATTTGTTAGGAAATGGAAAGATTTAGAAAAAATCATATTAAGTGAAGTAAGCCAGACTCAAAGGAACTTAGGCTCAATGGTTTCCCTCATTTGTCACAATCAGTAGAAATCTTGGACTCTACTAGCAGAGATTTCCAGTAGAGCAAAACCTTGATACATAAGGCCATATTATATGAAGTTAATTGAAAGGACCTCCAGGATATTGAAACAAAAGCCATATAATGAATGATTGTTGCCCTTAATGTACTATGTTATCTCTCATCTCTTTGCTGTCCCTTGGTTATCTCATATTGTTACAGTATCTCACTTTGTTCTCTGATATATTGGATATATTGTATGTGGTTATTTGAAATTGGATAGGGAAGGGGGGAAAACCAAATGGGGGGATGGGGGATAGTGTAATGGGGACCAAGACATGTGAAAGGGTATCAATGTATGTGAATTAATGCAACTTCTATCTGGCAAATATCATGTAACCCTTTTATTAATTACAATAAAAATATTTAAAAAAAGAACATGAGTGGGATTTTTAGGGGCATGGAAGTTAAATTTTAAAAAAAGAAAATATTTATGCAAAATTTCCTGCTGTCTCAGTGTACAAATGGAATGCTGAAGATTGTAAGAGAATACCGGTCTGTGTACTTCCCGCAATCTTGACAAGAATTTTGGGATCAAGAGATCATAATCTCCCTATACTAAAAAAGTTCTAAAACAATTCTCCTCTCTTCTCTTTCCTCTCTTCTCTGTCCTCTCCATATCCCTCTTCCTTTTCCTCACTTTCTCTCATGAGAACCTTCTCTCTTTCTCCCTTTCTGTGTACCTATTCTAAGAACTTTTTATCTCTCCTTCAAAATTGTCTTAGAAAAAATAACTTTTACCTAGCAAGTGCTCAATACATGCTTGGCAAGTGAAAGAATACACAGAGAAAAAAATCATAAGTATAATTAGGAAAAGTATCTTTTTCTCCAGAGAAGGTGGAAAAATGTTAGCTAGCCTCTATGAAACTCCTATTATTGATAGGAAGATTAGTATAAACTGTAAACTGTACCCAAAGGGGATTTTTGTGAAAGTTTGTTCTACTTGAGAAGACTATGTAATGCTTACATCCTAAACAGTTGTTTTTAGTTTTTATTTATGCCTACTAACATCTCTTTTTAAAAACATTTCTGTCTTAAGGTAGTTATACAAAGGTGTAGCCATTCAACAAAGCAATTTATGAATTCAGTACCTCTTGATTACTATCTTCCCTTTCAATGTTCTCACACTGCCTGTCCCACCCCTTCCTCACCTTTGTTAATTTTTATTATGAGTTGACTTAACTTGACATTTAACAAAGCAGTTATGTATATAATACATCTTGATTTGTGTCAGCCCTTCAATAGCTACTCCCTTCCACCATGCCTTTCCATTATTTTCCTCATTTCTATGGAACATATAATGTATTGATCCATTCCCCTATTGAGGAGTATCAGGGCTGGTTCCATATCTTAGCTATGATAAATTATGCTGGAGTAAACATGTTCAATAGATCCAGCCATAAAGGAAATGTAAATCAAAACAAGATTCCATTTCACCCTAGATAGAATGGCCATTATCAAGAGAACTATGGATAACAAATGCTGGCAGGGATGTGGCCAAAAGGGGACTCTATTACACTATTGGTAGGAATGTAAACTTGTTCAATTATCTTGGAAAGCAGTATAGAAGTTACTCATAAACATAGAACTATAACCAAGCAATTCCACTCCTGGGCGTTTATCCAATAGAACACACAAAAAAAGAATACATTAAAGCCTTGTGAAGTAATGCACCTTCTATCTGGTGAATATAATGTAACTCTTCTATTAATTATAATAAAATATATGAAGAAAGAATATATTAAAGCCACCAGCACCACTGTGTTTATTAAAGCAGTATTTACAATCATAAATGACATAAGAGAGAAAAGTGACTTGGAGGCTGATACGTAGAAAATATTCAAATAGAAATAGCAAAAATGGAGTGAAGGCGTGAGAGAAAAGTCAGATGTTCCTGGAAAATCTCAATTGGTTTATGTACGTATGTTATTTAGAATCCCAGAAGAAGAAAGGAAGAAAGGAAGAAAGGAAGAAAGGAAGAAAGAAAGAAAGAAAGAAAGAAAGAAAGAAAGAAAGAAAGAAAGAAAAGAAGAGAAAGGAAAAGAAAAAAAAGAAAGGAAGAAAGGGAAATACTGTATAACCAATGCACCAGTTCTAAGTTGAATTTTTATGTTGGAAAGGTAACATTAGTGTCAGTATTTGGGAAAAAGAATGTAATTTACCATACTAAGGCATAGGAAATATGTTGGGTCTTTATGCTACTCCAAATGTTAGCATCTTCAAATGTTAGCTGCTCCAAATACTAAAATCTAAAGATCATAGTTGAAAGACCATTTGAGAAAATGAATCCTACAGACCCTTATCTTCAGCTAACCAGCAAAATCTACAGGTGAAATTGTGGCTCAAGTGCCAGACTTCCAGTGAAGCATAGACTCTGAGTTCAAGCTCCAGTACAGGAAACGATACAGAATATGGGGATCAAAGCATTGAGTGTCTTGATATAAAATAACCTTCATACATTTTAATATTTAAAGACTCTCACAAAATAGGAATCCAAACAAACCTACTGATTTGGCAGAATCAAATGAAATGTATAAGAAATATGCAATTATGTGAGTTTGGAAAGATGGAAAGGTATAGGGTGAGCATACACAATGTGCTGTTATGTATCAAGAAGGACTTACAGAATTAAACAAAAATACGTCTACAGAACAGCCTGAAAATAAACAACATAGGAATAATATAACACATGTATGGAATTGGGAAAAGGTTCTTTTACCTAAACCAAGAGAAAAACACTATTTGTGAAATAGAAGTTTCAATATTTCCCAGGTTTAGCTATGACACAATCTGTCATCAGACAGTGAATACATTAAAAAGTTGATTCTTAAATGTACATAGAAATGCAATATTGAAATGTGTATGGTAATATGCATTCTATGTATAGAAGCTGAGATCTTTTCTGAAAATTAAGAGGGAAAACATACATTATTTGATTTTGTGACTTTCATCATGCTTAAAAAAGAAGCAGTTGATTTAGCATAAAACGCAAACATAACAAGTTTATAAATTTCATTATATATATATATACATATGTTTTCTAAAGGATACAAAATAATGCTATTTACTAGGGAATGGTATCATTTTAAATTTAGAGAAAGGTTGCAGTCAAGGATAAGAATTACATTTACTTTCCCCTCAGTTGCTTTTACTTTCACTATCTTTCATAACCATAGTACATTTGCTAAAAATAACATAATAATAATAGTATAAGCCTGTTCTTGAATATGTCCCAATCTTGTATTTCACTAGTTTGTACACTATATCAAGTTGTTATATGTACTTAGTCTCTTCTGATTGGTAAGAGTTTACCATTTATTTATTTATTGGTTTCAGTAACCTTGACATTATTGAGTACTGGTCACATATTTAGTAGAATTTCCTTAATTTTGAATTTTTTTCATTATGCTTTATGGGTATCTTGAAATTACACCATGAAAGTAAGCCACCATTCTCATGATATAGTATCTCAGCTACTTGTTATTGAGACTTCTATTAATACCTATCACCTGTCCAAGGTATTTCTACTTGGCTTCTCTGCACTATACTCAGTTGTGGATCTGGGGTGGAATAAAGGCTAGCACACACTCAAATGTGCTGGGAGACGAAGTTTTACTAGCTGAAAAAGATAGTATCTATTTAAATTCTTTGAAATTTTGTGATTTTCCTTCTTTCTCTCTCTCCTCCTCCCTCTCTCGCCTTTCCCTTCCTTTCTTGTTTTTTCCCCTTCCTTCCCTTTCCTTCCTTTCATCCATTATCTGTTTCATTTATGTTTAAGGCTAGAATTCAAATAATACACTATTAATTTTTCTCCCCTGAATTGTTTCAGTTGGAGCCCTTGAGCTGTCTTTAAACTGGAGTTTTGTTGGATCCTCTGATGAGCTCCATGCTTTGGAGTTTTGGAAACCTTTCTTTAGTTCTAAGCTCTATAATAAGCTTCAGGCTCATGTTCAATTTTCTATTCTGAGTCAACGATTTCTCAGATACCTTTATTGAAGAGCAGTCTCTGAAGAACTAATATTGGTTGGGGAGAAAGAGGCTAATTTTAGGGCAATGGTTGTACTCATTGCTATTGGAATGCCAGTTTCTTGGTTCTTGTGGAAATCAGAGCCAAGAAATTTATATGTGTATACTAACCCATGTATACACATATATCTATAATTATTTCTGGTCTCTCCATCTGTATTTATGTTAAACATATGTTAACGCAAATGTCTGTAGGACTGCACAGTTTATTCTAGCCTTTCCCATTATTTTTCTATAAATTTCTTCTCCAACAATGAAGAACCTATGTCTCATCACAATTTATAAATATTTAATTATTTCTGACCCCCAACATACAAATTAGTCATTTCCAAAGTCTATGAACCCTTAGAAAACACTTTATGTATTATAGTGTTTATCTTCCTTCTATTTTCATTTTGTATGCACATGTATATAATTTAAAATCTATTTTCCAAGTCAGTTAGGTCATGTTCTACTTTCTTTCCATATTCAATGAGATTACATCCTGTTGTTTGATATAGATGCATGTTGTTTCTACTCAAAATCTGCGCTTGATCCTTCATTCCTGGTTTGCTTTTTAATTTCTACATGTTAATTTTTATTCTTCATCATGTCAACTGAGGCAGATCTTGACAAATTCAGAGTCATGTATTTACAATCACAGCATTCCACAGAATGGCTACATCACTCAGAGGTGTCTTGTAACTCCTTTGGGGTCTGTCACTGTCCCTTCCCACAGGCTTTGGCCACCTCTCATCTTCCTTCACCAGATGGTCATGTAAGTTCAGTCATACAATATGTAGTCTTTGGGTTTGGACTCTCATTTAGCATTGGAGATTTATCCATTTATGTGAGTAACTCTCTCCTTGTTTCGTATTCAGTACTATTTGTTGTATATCCAGTCACTATGAAATGTGTTTTAGTTGCTTTTAACCTGGAAAATTACCAATAAACTACAACAGCACACAGGATGATTTTTCAGTGTAGGAAGGATGAGGGCTAGGTTATAAAAGATTTGTTTACTTATAAAAATTCAAAAAACTTGAAAAGTATATTCCAAAGTCGCTGTACCAGTTTGTATTCTGAGCAGCAATGTCAGAGTTCCTCAGATTCTACAGCACTGCCAGATCTTGACACTGTAGTTTTGTGGTTGTTGTTGGTTGCAGGCCTGGGAGCTGACCCTGAGCTCTTCAGATCAAGGCTAGTGCTGTACCACTTGGAGCTACAGTGACATTTCTGGTTTCCTGCTGGTTGATGGAAGATAAGGAGTCTCATGGACTTTATTCCTGGGCTGGCTTTGAACCATGGTCCTCGGATCTCAGCCTCCTGCATAGCTCAGATAACGGATGTGAGCCACCGGTGCCCAGCTGGCACTGTAAGTTTTAGAAAGATCTCACCCAATGGAGATCCATTTACACAAAACACGAATAAATGTGATTCCAATGATGTTGACATAAGTCAAACTGTTTTGACCAGGTTTAATTAACAAAGTGTAAATTAGTTTCAGGGAGTTTAATTTACAAGTATTTTAAGAAATTAGGTCTTACAAATAGGTAAATGGCTCAGCCCATTTGACAATCTTGATTAGTTGCTAAAAATATGGATGAAAATATTGAAGGGCTCTGAGGTGCTACAGAGAGTGCTGTAAGAAGTTAGAAGCATCTGGAGTAGATGGTACACTGGTGACTAAAAGTTTAATCCTAACTACTAAGGGCACTGAGATCTGAGGATCACAGATTGAAGACAGCCAAGGAGTTAGGGCTCAAGTGGTATGCTGCTCGCCTTCAGCAAGAAAGCTCAACAACAGTGTCCAACCCCTAAATTCAAGCCAGAATACCAGCAAAAAAGAAAATTTAAAAAAATGTTTAAACAGGGCACTGGGTACTAGGATGCAAGCACATTTACTTTCTGAGGTCTGAGCTCATTCAATGTCATCATATAGAGATACTCCAGAAAGGATGAGTGACAATAGTCTCTCGCTAAAATGATCTCCAGTGACGTTAGTGCTCTTCTCTCCATAGCCTGTGAATCTTTTCTGTTGACTATTCACACACGGCAAGGATTCATGGCAAGGAGAGAATAAGGTTGAGGATGGGATTCCAGTACATTCTTGGCTGCTTTTCAAATAGAGAGATTACACTGGATTATACATGTCAGCCGATGTAATCAGAAGACATCTAAAATGTGAAAGAGAGAAGCAAGACCCTGTGTCATTGAAGGGATGTAGGGACTAAGATGGCTGGCTATGGCTTGCTTTGCAGAGGAGGGAGAGAAGACTGCAAACCAAGGACTGACTCAGCTTTCAGAGGCTAGCAAAGGAAAGAACATGGGTTTCTTACCTGCAAGTACAGAGAATACAACCCTGACAAGGACTTGGTTTTTAACCAAGAGCTTTATATCAGAATTATGACTTTCAGATCACTAAGATAATAAATTTTTGTTGTTTAAAGACACTGAGGCTGTGGAAATTTATTACAGAAGCCATAGATACAAATAGATCATCAGAATAAAGGGGTTGTAGTTTATAATACTAATATTTGGCATGCAATAAAAAGCTTTAAAAGAGAGAGAGAGAGAGAGAGAGAGAGAGAGAGAGAGAGAGAGAGAGAGAGAGAGAGAGAGAGAGAGAGAGAGAGAGAGAGAGAGAGAGAGAGAGAGAGATTTGTGTATGTGTGCCATTGGGCTTGAAGTCTGGGCCTGGGCGCAGTCCCTGAGCTCTTCAGCTCAAGGCTACTGCCCTGCTCCTTGAGCCATAGCCCCACTTCCTGCTTTCTAGTGATTAATTGGAGGTAAGAGTCTCAAGTCCTTTTGTGCCTGGGCTGGCTTTGAATCTTGATCCTCAGATTCAGCCTCCTGAGTAGCTAGGATTACAGATGTGAGCCACTGGGCCCAGAAAAAGTTTGACTTTCTTAAAATTCCTTGTGAGGTTACCTAGTTTGTCATTAGTCAGTTCCACTTTGAAGAATATTTAGAAATAAATTGTACAGTAATTTCTAACCACTTGTCACTAATTTGGAAATGGTAGGATAGAAATTAATAAGATTTTTTTTCTTTTTTTTTTCCAGTCCTGGGCTTAAGCTCAGGGCCTGAGCACTGTCCTTGGATTTTTCTCAAGGCTAGAGCTTTACCACTTGAGCCTCAGAACCCCTTCCGGCTTTTTCTAAGTATGTGGTACCAAAGAATCAAAACCGGGTCTTCGTGCATGCTAGGCAAGCACTCTACCACTAGGCCAAACTCCCGGCCCCATTAATAAGATTTTTAATAGATTTTTATTATCTTTATGTAGTTGTTCAAAGGAGTTTCCATTCAACAAAGCAGTTTATGACACATCTTAGCCTCCTGAATAGCTTAGAATGACAAGTCTGAGCCACAGTTGCTGGTCACCCTAACTCCTAGTGGAAGAATTCACTTTTGGGTCCTGGTCATGGCTTCTGTTCCTAGTTCCTAGCGTCAGAAGGTGATATAGTTATGATTTCCTCAACTCTGTTGTTCTTTTATAATTTCTACACCATAGTTATGGCATTAGGTTCTGACAAGAAATAATGGATATTGCTAATGATTTCTTATGGACCCCTGAGTTCTGACTGGAATATAATAAGCTAGACTCTCTGTCCTCTCATCCTCACATCCTCAGATTCTTCTTGAGGTGTCATTAGAGGTGAGGGTAGAAGTGAGATCAAGCTGGAATAGCATCTGTGATTAATGGGAGCTAGGAACCATGTACTATTTATTCAATTAAAATGTATCTATGGGAACAAATACAGCATCTTAGATAAAATGCCTGCTGATACTTTCCTATGTAATAGTAAATGAACTTCCTGAGCTGCAGACACCACTAATAGGACATTTTTAAAAAATGGAAGTATGACCTTAAAAATCACAATTCAGGCTACACCCAAGACAAATAATTATTAGCTATCTAAAATTTAAAGTTGAATGAAGTGACTATAAAAGGAGGATTCTTTTTCCTCCCACAAAGCTAAAAAGTTCCTTAAAGCTTCAACAGAGTCAGTCCAGGCTAACCGGTTAACAGGTGCACTAATATAGCCCCAAACTAGGACTCAGAAATGGCTGAGGATACAGCATGTGGAGAACTGCATATCCCTCATGGAGATGGAAAAATCAGAGACAGAGAGCCTTAGGCAGGGCTGCATCCCATAGAGCTATTAACAGCTACCTGCAGAAGAAGAAAAGCAACTGTCTTTTGCTATTAAAATTCATATCCAAAGGATATGCCATTCCTGCTATGGAACTGTCTTTGTATTTTCGTTTCTTTAAAAAAAAAACAAGAAGTATTCATGACAAATTTAAACGCTAATTGCATACTTGGAGTTCTCATAGTTGTTCTGTGTCTTTGAAGAAATGACAGGTGTTATGTCTCTTCACAATGTGATGAAATGTAAATGATTGTCAAATACTTAAAACTAATTTTTCTTCTACACTAAATGCTCAATATTTGGAAGCTTTCTGGATGGGTGGCTTTCATTGTCCAAATAGCAGAATCCACAGTTGTTGCCTGAAGGTAACAGTTAGATATTTAAGAACTTAAAAATAATGAGAAGGCCTAGCAAATTCAACATCCTGAGTTCAACCGTCAATATCAAAGAAGAAAAGACAAAATCAATAATGAGAAGGATGAGTCAAGCACTGGTATAATCCTACTTACTCAGGAGGCTGAGATCTGCAGATTATGGGCTGAAGCCAACCCAGACAGGAAAGTCTGTGACATTCTCAGCTCCAACTAACCTCTGAAAATCAGATTTGGCTCAAGTGGTAGAATTCCAGCCTTGAACAACAACGAAAAATCATTAACAACAGAGAAGTAAAACAATATCTGACTTTTGTTGGGGCTTTTAAGCCATTTAGCAAGCTATGGGTGAGCAGATAAAAACCATAAATAAATCAAATAGCAATGTCAGTGCTACTGCTTAGCAGCAGGAGGTGTTATGGCAATATCTTAAGTTCTCTGAGAGGACTCAGTTTCCTCACTACAAGTTTTCTTTGTGACATAATGAGTGGTTCAAAATAATCACTTCATCAATAGTTGCCTGAATAAGAAAGGAAAGAGGGAATGAATGGATGCTTTACAGAACTGGAGATGATCTTGCTCCACCCACAGCCTCCCCTTTCTCCACAGATAGCTGCTCTCTTTGGTATGTCTCAAAGTCCTGAGGATCTACCCAGAATCTGATTCTTTATCTTTATGCCCATTGCCACATCAGATCTAACTCAGTGGATTCCTCAGTTAGTAATATTTTGTTTTTGCCTTCTACCTACAGGCTATTATCAGGATGATAATAGCCTCTACTCAAACATTCTTTTAGTCAAAATAAAAGCCAAAATGTTTACCCTGGGAACAACTTTTGGTGATTTATCTACCACTTCCTCTATGGCCTTATTTCTTTGAGGTCTTTCCTTTATCACTTGGCACTTGGGCTACTTCCATACCTGCCACTTGGATAATACCAGACTTACTGGATATGTGTCCAACTCAGAGCCTTTTATAAGCTATTTGGAATGTTCTTTCTCTGGTCTCATCCCAGCAACTTTCTCATTATCCTCCCAAAATCTTTGTTTTTAATTTTACTTTCTCAATAGTGTTTATATAAACTAACTCATCAAATACTGATGCTAGTCTGGATGAACGCTTTCAATTTTTTTTGTTTAATTGACAGGTACAAGTTATTATTATTATTATTACTTCTAACTTAAGTAGCTGTACAAAGGAGTTCCACTGGAGAACTGATGCATACAATGCATCTTTCATAATTCACTCCATCACTCCTAACCCTACCCCCTCCCTCAATTTTCTTGATTCTCTAGGCTATGCATTGAATTCTGTTCATTCTCCCCTCCTCATTTTCTCTTTATTCATCAAATTGACCTCCTCCATTTAAAATACCCTAAGTAATGCACTATTTTATTTACTTGCCTAGTATGTATACTGTTTTCTGTTTCTTTTCTGGCTGTCTCTGCTAAACAAAAATTTTTAGCTTATTAATACATCTCAAGAATCTGGGACATGGAATATGCTCAATAAATATCTATTGGATTAACATACATCATTAACATTACAGATGCTATTATTTAGATATTCTTGTAGATCGTAATATAGTTTTATAGATAGTTTTATACACAACAGTGTCCTATATTGCCTGTCTATGTTCCTAAAGGACATCAGCAAAAAAAATAAATAAATAAATAAAAGGAAAAAAGAAAAAAGAAAAAAAATGGTGCTGGGGGCATGGAAAGACTTTTGACACCAGACTTTCTATCCCCTGGGGATGAAGATTGAGTTTTCTCCTCCCTGGCATGTGAAATCAAATGCTGTTGTCTTTGATTCACATCCCCAGGGCTTTTGACTCAGCACCAATCAAGAATCCAGAGGGTCTCTGGCTAATGGAATCAAATCACATATCAGTATCAAAGTCATCTCCAGGAAGAGAAACAAACAAGGAAGAAAAATATCAAACTTTTGGCATCACAGGAGAAGTCTCACAAAGAGAAACTTCTGAAACCTCAGTGCAAAATTAGAACCAGAACAGCTCTGGCTAGTTCACTAAGGGAGGAAATATTTTATAGTATTTCTACTATTTAAAAAATGGAATTGGCTAGAGAATAACCCAAACGTTTTATTTGCATTGATTCTGCTATCATTGTGCTGTAGAGCCCGGGGTCTAATTTCCCTGTGCAACTTCAGAACATCATTGGTCAGTTGTATAAGGATAAAATGATAGGATATTCATATAAGAAGCTCTTTGCATGGTGCTTTGGTCATAGTAGATTTTTCAAGTCTGTGTTTTTATAAAGACAAGACTTGGAGTTTTAACCCACAATCTGCTTCTGCAGCATGTTCTGGTCCCAAAGAGCAATTGTGCGATGAAAGTGGCTAGAGAAATAGGCTTGGTAATTGCACACCAGGGCCTTGGGCAGGCAATGAAACTGTAATGAGCCTCTACACAAATTAAATGGGAATAATCATCCTATCTCCGTGGAGATTATTGTGCAGATGATACACATGATGACAGTGCCTGGCACAGAGGAAATGTTTACTATTATTATTACCTTTATTATGATCATAGCCACTGAATCCTCTGAAAAATTATTCCTTTGACTTCTTCCTCACCTTTTCCAATTAAACATGGCCTTTCTCTCTCACACTTCTGTGAGTTATGAACGTGGCATTACAGCTTTTAGTTCATCCCCTACTCATCTGTCTTTGCTGGTCAAGGAATGATTGGTCACTCTTGGCCCTTTCACTGGTACCTCTCACTACTTGTCATAACTGGTTCTTAACTGCAAGCCAGAGCTTCCTGTCAGAACTCAAGAAGCATGTGAAGATCTTCCCCTCCTTAGAAACATAAATCCATATTCTGTCTTTCTGGACACTTAACAGTGGTATATTAACATGCATAAGTTTTTGTGTCTGGGTTCTGTCACATGATGTTTCTAAGGATCTGAGGATACTCCAGCTAATAAAATCATACTATAGAATTTTTAAGCTTTCATATATGCTTATAGCTGAATGTTATTTGTTACATAGAAATCCAACCTTTTCTTTATCCATTCATCTCTTGATAGATATTTGGATAGTTTTGTCTTTTGGACTACTACAAATAATGCTGTGGTGAACATGTATTATGCACAATTGTTTGAGTAGCATTTTTAAGGCTTTGGGGGCACATGATAGTTTTATATTTAGTACAATTCTTTACAATGAAACTACTGAATTATATTGTAATTCTTTAAGTTTTGGAAGAACTCCCAAATTATTTTCCAAAGTGGCTAAATCTTGTATTCACATTAATATGAGAGAGACCTAATTTCTCTTTCTCAACAACCCAATCTTTTTCGAACCTGATATTTACAGGCAACCTAGAGGCTGTGAATTGGTAACTTATTGTGGCTCTAATTTGTGTTTCTCTGGTGACTGTGGGCAAGTTTTTCAAGTGCTTGCTTACATTTGTATATCTTCCTTCAAAAAGTGTCTATGCAAAGTTTAGTTCATTTTTAAATTACATTATTTTTCTTTGTTATTGAATAATTGTAAGGGGTTTTAATACACATTGGATACTAGAACATAAGGAGATGTATAATTTCCTCTTTTTTAGGATCTATCTATCTATCTATCTGTCTGTTTGTCTGTCTGTCTGTCTGTCTGTCTGTCTACTTTCTACATAAATGTCCTTTAACATACACACATTTTTAGTTTGGGTATAATCGAATTTAACTTTATAAAATCTTGTTCATGATTTTAGTGATGCATTATCTCATCTTTCCTCCATTAATGTTATAATTTTAGTTCTTATATTTATGATATTGATTCTTTTTCACCTCCATTTTCTTGACCATCAGTTATATAACCAGAAATTCACGTAACCTCATTTAAACCATTTCGAGTTAATTATTGGTATTAACATTCTGTAGGTAAAGAAAGCATGACTTGAAGAGTTTAAGATATATTTTCAAACTAGGGTGGGCACAGTGGCTGACACCCTCTATCCAGCCACTCTGGAGGTAGAGATTGGGAAGACTGTGATTAGAGGCCAGTCCAGTGAAAGTGTTGCTGTGATCCCATTTCAATCAAGCTGTCCATGGTGGTGCTGTCCCGTGTGCCTAGCTATTGTTTTGTTGGGGTAGTGATAGAAAACTCTTAAGTCTCAGGGAGCTCCAGACAAAAATCACTAGAACCTACCTGAAAAAAATTACTAAAGCAAGAAAAGGTCTGGGGCTTCAGCTCAAGTGAAAGTGCACCTACATAACAAGTCTGAGACCTTTCAAACACTGAGTCAAATGGAAAGAATGTTCATGGTTGAAGATGTTCCCAAAGTCATTCCAGTGACCCACTGAAGATGAGAGAAGAGTTGTCAAGGGAACCAATTCAAGCCAAAAAATATTTTCATAGTTTTAATGCCATGGATCCTGGCAACTCAGATGTCTTATATGGAGACCCTTAGGGTCTGCAGCTACATAAGAATTCTGCTACTTAAGAACTTTGGAGACTTTGCCTCCTCCAGTGCATTACTCTGCTCTGGGGTGAGTGGTGGCGTGTCTATGTGCTAACTCACCTGACATCACTTACCTTCTAGATTCCACATGCATTTGGCAAAGGAGCAGAAGTCACAGATTATCCGAGGCTGGAATTGGATGTGTGCTATCTTTGCCTCTCCACTGTGCCATGGAGGTGCCAGCCTTCTTTCATGACTGTGGCCTCTCTGTGTGGCCTGTTCCTACAGGACAGTCAAAAGACTATTTCCTCTACCACCTCTTCAGCTAGAGTAGGAGTATGGGACATAGAGTACCCCAAATGTGGTGTGATTTTCTCTGTTCTACGTACAAAGCAGAGTTGGTGAAATTCAAGGAAGCATGAAATGGTTTCTATAAAAATGAATGTTCTAAATTTTAAACAAACATGCAAGTGAACTCTGGACAGAAACCTGTTTGCTGGATTGAACCTTTTTTGTTCTCTCTCTCTCTCTCTCTCTCTCTCTCTCTCTCTCTCTCTCTCTCTCTCTCTCTCTCTCTCTCTCTCCCTTCTCCTCTCTCTCTCTTTCATATACACCACAAACCTTTCAAGAAAAATTTGTTTCCAGGAAATGAATTGAAATGCATTATTATTGTGTAATTTTGAAGAAAGTCTGATTATCACAGCTATTAACTCTAGAGAAGTATCTAGTTCTAAAATTAACAGCACTAGAAAGGAATATGATTAATTACTCTAAACTCTGGGAATAGGACAGATCTCTTTATGAGTCAATAATCTCAAAGCCATAAAGGAAGATAAAAATGTTTATATAAACAGGCCAACTGATATTAAACAAACATAAGAAGTTACAGAAGAGGAAAACTGTAATTTTTACCATGGGTAGAGAACTAATCTCCTTAATATACAAACAGCTCCTAGCAAAATCCAGAAATAAAGGCTGAAAATCTAGCAGAATGAAATGGGCAAGAGATATGAACAGTCCAAAGGCAAAATTATTCTGTCTCATGTATAAATACTGAAGCTATTTAAGCTCACTAAAATGTTTTTATACCAGAGACTGGCAGAAATACATAATTATAGCAATATATTGTGTTTGGGCAAGGTTATGAGAAATTAAAATATTCCTGGTTAGAGGTCAATCTAAGCAAAATGTCTCAGAGACCTCATCCCATCAAACAAGACATCCAGGTGTGGTGACTCCTGTCTGTAGTGCTAACTCTGTGCAAGAAGTTAGCAGGAGAATTGTGGTGTGAGGCAAATCTGAAGTGTAAACACAGAAGACGATATCTAAAAAAACAACTACCAGTGAAAAACAGTAGGAGTGTTACTCAAGTGCACAGCACTTGCCAGTCTGAGGCTCTGAGTTCAGACTCCAAAACCATCCACGTTGAGTACTTTTAAGTGTAATCTAAAAATATGAAGACGATGTGTTAGAAAAATGCATGTAGACAATATATAAAGAGGATAAGAAATACAGATGGTCAAACTAAGAGAAAATACAGAATTATAGAATGAAAGAAATGGAGTACAAACCTGCAATCATCAGAGCTTTTTCATTCTTATACACACAGGCACATATCCACACACATAGGCACACACACACACACACATACACACACACACATAGACACACAAGTATACACTCACAAGACAGCATGGTGCCAAATCTGAAATATGTATCAACCTAGCTCCAGATTTTGGTGTCTGAGCATCATTTATTGAGACAAAAATTGAGCTCCTTGAAAAAAAGCTTCCAGATACACCTGGAACATCTTTTTCCTGAAAGCAAGGACATTCTTAAAAAAACTATCTGGGTTTTATTAAAAAGATAGAGGAAATAAATGAAAATAGGTATTTATTATATAGGCTTACATCAAATATTTAAGATATATACATATTTGAAATAGGAGATATAAGATATGTGTCCTCTAGAAGAAACAGGGTATACATATGTATATATGTATATAGATGTATGTATATATACACATATGTATATATATGTATATATATATATACATAACTTTCAGACTACTACAGGTAATAACTTTTACTTTTAGAATGAAACCCTCTGAAGCTCTCAGTCAAACTAGCGCTACCTTAATGAGGATTATGATCTACTCAACTCTTGAATAAGCAAATTAAATTTCTAAGTAGTCTGTCAGTTTTAAACTCCTCTAAATAGGTACATGAAAGTTAAATGAGATACTACCATATGTTCAGCACTTGGCAGACATTCAGTGTATTTTACCTATAACTATCACTCTCCCGCTCATCATCATCATGCCAATAGCACTTTCCACTAGAAATGCCATTTCCCAGCCCAACCTGATAAATTAATCCCGCTGCCATCTGCAAAGGGAGAGGCATTTACCACATGGATGAATTTAACTTTCCCATTATCTGCTCCTTAAACTGTGTTTCACCCCAACCAATATTCCTGCTAATTTTGCTATATGCATGATAGACTAAACAATCCTTCAACAATATCAACAAACATCACTAATGAAACATTTTTACATTCAAGCAAGTTGGGAAGGGGTATTTCTCTCCTCACTCAGTGATTTACATTTCACATTCAGGTATGAGGAAGTCTGCAAGCCAGGAAACTCTGTGTTTGTTGACATCTAACCCAGCCTCCCAAATGTACAACCTTTTTGCCTTCCTGAAATACTTACTGTGCAATACCAGGGAGAGAAACTCTCTGAAAGCACCACTTTAGGAAATGCACACTCCTGATTCATAGAAAGCTAGTTGGAGTTGAGAGTTTCACATTTAGGCTTTATTACCTTTAGAGCTCTACTTAGTTTTAGCTCCTGTCATCAAAAACAAAAACAAACAAAAAAAAAACCAAGCTCCTTCCTAGATCAACTGTGGTCCTACCCAATTGTTTATATTGTTTTCTCATTTTTTAAAAAAATAGCCAACATCAGAAATAGCTTCTCCTTGACTAATAACTTTATTTTAAACATTGGCTTATTTCTTTTCTTATCCCTCTTTATCTGAATATCAGTCATGAGCAAGACACTAGACTGACAGGGCCTGAGGAGGGTTAAACATTGTCCTTGCCTTAAAATTGTTTCCAATCATCTAGTTGTTTTTACCTAACTGACATACAACAGATATCTTTAAATTTTCTCCCTTAATGTGCATGATGTGTATTAGCAGTTCATTCAGGAAGAGGCAGATCACAGTGTTGGTGAAATACTGTCTTTCAGCAATCCTTTTCCCCAGAGAAAGATCAAGTTAAACAACTATACCTGCATGAAACTAACATCACAAATGATAAAGACACCTGGTGGGGGATCACAGTTTCTGATTTTCACATAATAAGAAGAAAACGCTTAATGACTGAAGCAGGAAGTAAAGAATTGCCCACTTTTCTCCCTGTTCCAACCTTAAGAATTAGTGTGGAAGACATGTACTTCCCACATGAGGAGAGAGCAGAGAGAATTAAATACTGATTTTCACCCCACCATAGTAAAACCCAGGATAAGGAAAGCCCTACAATCTTCGCCCTGGGCCAGCCAGGCTGACAGTCCAAGTTTCTCAGTCTGAATTGGCCAACTCACTTTGGGCAGCAGAGTGAAGCAGAAGGACTCCATCCCCTGAGTGTGTGTTAAGATCTGGCCATGGAACTCTGTACAAAGATGGTGGAACCCCATAACAGATTCTAACAGTTGCAGCATTCAGGCAAGTTTCCACTGACATGGGACAACTTGGTCTGGCAGGTTTCTCTTGAGAAATCTAGTCAGGTGAATCACAAAACTCCTAGCCTGCCCAGGAATCTGACAGAGACTTTGGAAGGTGGGATGTTTCTGGGCATTCCACCAGTCCACTCTGGACAACGTCCCAATTGCAGATCTGGGATAAATTTGTGTTTAGAGGCGCGTTTTAATTCTGCGGTACCACACCAACTGTGGACTTGAAGCAAATCGGGATTTAGAGCCTCTAGTAGTGCAATGATAGCAATAACTACAGGTTCAAAAGAAACAAACAAGAATTTACACTGTGGCACCAAGTGGTAGACCACTGACCTTGAGGAAAAGACCTCAGGAATAGTACCCAAGTTGTGAGATCAAGTCCAATGACGGACAGAAAGTAAAAAATTGAAAAATTTGGCTTGGGAAGTAGCTCAGTGGCAAAGCACTTGCTTAGCAAAGTGCTACATCCAAGGTTTGATTCTCTCAGAAAGAAATGCTAAAATAGCTATTTTAAGAAAACTCAACACCGGCCAGGAGTTTGGCCTAGTGGTAGCGTGCTTGCCTAGCATGCACGAAGACCCGGATTCGATTCCTCGGTACCATATACATAGAAAAAAAAAAGCCAAAAATGGTGCTGAGGCTCAAGGGTGGAGCTCTAGCCTTGAGAAAGTCCAAGGACAGTGCTCAGGCCCTGAGCTCAAGCCCAGGACTGGCAAAAAAAAAAAAAAAGAAAACTCAACACATTTCAGGTAAACAGAGAGAAATCATTAATTACTTCATCAGAGAAACTCATTAGAAAGACAGATGCACTTTTAAAAATCTCAAATTACTGAGGTAAAAACTACACTAAACTAAATCAAAAATGCCGTTGAATACTGTATATCAGTAGCGGAAGAAAGCAAATGGGAGAGAGAATCAGAATTCATTGAGTACAGTGGTTCATAACTATAATACCAAAATTGAGAGGCTGAGATAGGAAGATCATAAATTCAAAGCCAGAATGGGCTACATAGAAACATTCTTCAGATAATGATTTTGAAAAAGGAAGGAGTATCAATGAGCTGAGAAACAGTCTATTTAAAATTACAAAGATG
This sequence comes from Megascapheus bottae, assembly GCF_031878675.1. Taxonomy (NCBI): domain Eukaryota; kingdom Metazoa; phylum Chordata; class Mammalia; order Rodentia; family Geomyidae; genus Megascapheus; species Megascapheus bottae. The sequence goes on from NC_143512.1 coordinate 9,096,746, forward strand.
AAGATGAAGAAAAAAAAACAAAAGAAGAATGAGAAAATAATATAGTAACCATTCTGGCCTTTAAAGAAATAATTCTTTGGGTATTATGGTTTAAGAATGACTTTAAGGAGATTTGAAAGAATACTAAAGGTCTACAAAGTCTATTGTGGTATAACAGAAATTTCCGGGACTGAAAGATGGATAAAGATATCCAGGTACAGGAAGATAAAATTTCAGCTCTTAGATTCAAATTAACTAAGTCTGCCCCCAAGGCATCTTATAATCAAGATGTAAAAGATGGAAGAGAATTTTTCAAGCACAGTGGAAAACAAGAGAATTACTCAAGCAAAAATGGAAACGAAACCACCTGTAAGAAAGTGTTCTGGTTCACCTGACCATAGGCTTTTCAAGAGAAACCGTACAGACCAAGGAGTTCTATGACATACCCAGTGCTAAAGTTAAGAATCATTCAACCAAAATGAGTGAATCCACCAAAGCTACTGTTTAAAAATGGAGAACAGAAAAAGAATATTCCTAAACAAAATTTAGATCACTTATCACCACTAAACCTATTCCCCCAAAAATGCCAAAGATGTCCTTCAAACTGGGAAACAGAAATATTAACAGAGAAGAATATCGAATGGCCTAAAATGGACTAGCTAAAGTAATTATAAGTCCTAATACTATATAACATGAACCATTTATGTTTATTACTTATTCTACAAAACAAAGCATTAACTAATAATGCCATTAATAAATTGGCAGACAGGCAATACCGAAATTTTCATGATAATATATTTAAAATTCATATTAAATCTTTTTCAATCAAAATGCAATGAAATTAAGAATCAATAACAAGAAACAAGATTAAACATATACAGAGACATTTAATAGTGCTTCTAAATAACCAATATATCAATTAAGAAATTTGATGGGAAACATAAATACTTATAAACTTATGGAAATTGTATATTTTTTAGCTTTTATTTTCACTTTGATTAAAAATATTTTTTTGTAAAAATGATGTACAGAGGGGTTATGGTTGCATAAGTAAGGTAATGAGTACATTTCTTTTTTGGGGGGTGGTTCATGGGGCTTGAACTCAGCCTGGGAGCTGTCCTTGAGCTCTTCAGATCAAGGATACCGCCTACCTATGAGCCAAGCCCCACTTCCTGTTTTCTAGAGGTTAATTGGAGATAAGAGTCTCAAGTTCTTTTGTGCCCATGCTGACTTTGAACCTTCATCCACAGATCTCAGCATCCTAAGAAGCTAGGATTATAGGCGTGAGCCACCATGCCTGGCTGAGTACATTTGTTTCTGAACACTGTTATCCCTCCCTTGTTTTCTCATGCTTTTCTCCTATTAACCTCCCCCCCACTGCCAAATTGTAAAAGGTTCATTTCCAACATGTTGTCTAGTGGGTATTGCTGTTGTTGGTAAGCTAATAATAATAATTTTAAAAAATGATTTGCACTACTCAAACTGATCTATACATCCAATGCAATCTCTATCAAAAACAGATGACATACAACTAGAACAATCAGCCCTATAATTTTTATGGAGGCACAAAAAGTTCCCCAAAATAGAGCAATCTTTGTCAAAAAGAATGAAAATAAAGCATTGCATCAGACTTTAAAATTAAAGTGTAGTTACTGAAATACTAGGCTTTAGGAATAAACATGAAGACATAAACCAAAGGACAAAAGGGAGAGTCTGTCAGTAATGCATCTACAGCCAACTTCTCTTCGACACAGTTGACAAAAGAATGCATAAGAAACAGGATAGTCTCTTTAATAAATGGCACTGGGGGTGAGGGATGGGAGTGTGGTCTAGTGGTAAAGTACTTGCCTAACATACATGAAGTCGTGAGTTTGATTCCTTTTACCATATATACAGAAAAAGCCGGAAGTGGTGCTGTGGCTCACATGGTAGAACACTAGGCTTGAGAAAGCCCACAGACAGTGCCCAAGACCTGAGTTCAAACCCCAGGATTGGCAAAAATAAATAAATAACATTAGGGAAGTAAATTGGATATCTATATGGAAAGAAGGAAACTAGACCTCATATGTGAAAATAAACTCAAAATGTGTAAAAGATGAATGTAAGAAAATGCAATCATAAGAAGAAATCATTGATAAAATCTTCAAGATACTGAGTGGCAAGGATTTTTTAATAGGGCTCCCAAATACAGTTAATAAAATCCTGAGTAAACAAAGGAGATTACATCAAACACCTCTTTCTGCATAGCAAAAGAAATAGTCAACAGAGTAACAGACCAGCTACCAGTCAGGATAAAACATCTGCATTCTGTATACTTGACAAGAGATTTATATCCAGAATAAGTAAGGAACTCAGTTCAATAGCAAAGAAATATGAATTTTATTGCAAATATGCAATAAAATAGAATAGTTCTAGAGAGGATCACAATAGCTCAATAGCTATGAATATTTGACCATATAAGATGAGGCTAAGCAAAATGAACTCAAAAATATGGAAACAAGAGATTTTTCTTTGTGGTTGTTTTTAATTTCCTATGCAAAGTTATTTCATTTGTATTTAATTTTTATCCCTTATGGTTTATCCCCTGTTGGCACTGTACTTGGTTTTGGTACCTGGTGTATTGTATATACATTTATTTGAATTAGGAAAGGGAAGATAACTAACAAAATGGCAAAAGGATGAAAGACAAACCAATGCAACAGAAATACTCACAAGAGAATATGTTATAAATGAATTTAACAACTTGGGGAGGGTTGGTTAATGGGAGGGAAAGTGAGGTAAATGTGGAAGGGGTAACAATCTTCAACAAGATATGTATGAACTACCTTACCGATGTAACTGTAACCCCTTTGCACATCACCCTGGCAATAAAATTAAGTTTCAAAAAATAAAGTAAAACAGGGGCTGGGAGTTTGGCTTAGTGGTAGAGTGCTTGCCTAGCATGCACGAAAGACCCAGGTTCAATTCCTCGATACCACATACATAGAAAAAAGCCAGAAGTGGTGCTGAGGCTCAAGTGGTAGAGCTCTAGCCTTGAGAAAGTCCAAGGACAGTCAGTGCATAGGCCCTGAGCTCCAGCCCAGGACTGGCCAAAATAAAATAAAAGAAAGTAAGCACCTTCCTATCGGGCAAATATCCTGTAACCCTTCTATTAAGAAAGAAAGAAAGAAAGAAAGAAAGAAAGAAAGAAAGAAAGAAAGAAAGAAAGAAAGAAAGAAAGAAAGAAAGAAAGACAGACAAATACGTAATACCTGCCATGGTCACACCCATCTATTTTAAGCACAAATGCTCAGGAAGCTAAGGTAAGAGGATTATTTGAAACTAAAAGTTTAAGCCCAGCCTGAGATGAGCATAGGGAAATGTCATCAAAAAGGCAGAAGCAAGGGGGTGGTGATTGACATAAAGAGTAATTTCTCCCCCTCAAAAGTTTACAACTAGACAAGAGGTAAATGAAAAGAAAATGTTCAGTGCCATTAATTTTCAGGGAAACAATCAAAACCCCAGATAGGCATCCTCCAAACAGTAAGAGTTCCTATCACACCAAATACCGGTGAGGGCATGGAGAAAGGAAATCTTACATGCTACTGGTCAGATAAAAATTAATATGGTCATTGGTATAGAAAACAGTAGGCAGGTCTTTAAAATTAGAACTAGAATTCTATATTATTCATATATACACAGAGAAAAGAAGTTTGTCTGCTTAAGAGGCTTCTGAATTGTGCTTATGAGAGCCAAGAAATGGAAACAGCTTCTGTGTGCTTCAATTGAGGAGAAGATTTAAGATTTCTGTGTATATACATAGTAATGTGACTCAATAATGAAGAAAAGCATAAAAATCCTCTCATCTGTGTCAACTGGAGGGGGCTGACATTCATTATGGTAGGTAAAATAAACGGCACAGAATGATACAAATGTATTTCCTCACTTCCGTAGAATCTGAAAAGGTCAACTTTGTAGAAAGTGTGAGCAAAATAGTAATTACCAGAATCAAGAGAGGGTTGTGGGGAGGAAAGGATGAGAAAACGTTGATCCATTACATTTAATAGAAGAATAAGTTGTAGTGCTGTATTACTCAATAGTTTTGCCACAAGTAACAATAATAAGAGTGATGTGTTCAGTAGCTCAAAAAAGCTAGAGCAACAGATATGGAATGTTCTTATCAAAAATATGAGCTCATTGCAAGTTCAAAAATATTAGTTCAATATTAAATTTAATAAACAGGTGGTTATCATGACTAAATATACTAAATGAATACAATAAATGAAATAGCAGTTGCTATTTTATCCCTCATTAGTATCTGCTAAGGGTACAAAATAATAGGTTTTATTATATTTCAGTACATGCACATGATATAATTCTCTAGTTTTATGCATTTTGGCAATGATTAAGGTGGTGTGTTCTATGTTTGTGAGCTGTGTTTGGGAATTGTCCTACATGTAATATGTGTTCTTGACTGTGTTGTTGGACATAATGAAAACAGGTACATCTTGATGAATTTCAAGTTGAAAAGTCAAACACTGAGTGCATCTACTTTCCACCAGCAAACCAGACTACCTCTTAACTTTAAATGCATTTAAATCTTTTAAATCTTTATTAAAGTTTAATGGAGATTTTCCACTGATATGTAAGGTTTGTTACTAAAAAAAAGTAGTAACATAGAAGTTTGAGTATCAAAAACCTGATTAACTTCCCTGTCACCTCAGAGAAATCCCACCTTCTGTCTGTATTGCTTAGTTCAGTCTTAAAAGTTATTAAAATTATAATCAGTTTGATAGAAGTGTAGTTTAACTGCTTTTTCTATGCAGACAGTGGTTAGAACAGCACACATCTTCCAATGGCCTCACAAAAATGATGATTATTATAATAATAATGGATAATTCTGCATCCGATCCAATTCCATTGGCATAGGACTCCACTTAAGTAGCAACTCAGTGAAATCTGAATGGAGCATTTCCTTGAAGTGTCTTGATTTTTAATTGAAATTCAAATGTTTCAACCCTAGAGTTAAAAGATGATGGTAGAAGGTAGAAGTTAGTTGTAAAATAAAACCATAATTTGTTTCTAGATAGACAGTCTTCTCATCAGCCAAATGTTTCTTGCAAAGTTAGAATATAAAATACTCATCACATACAGTTTAACTCTCATTATACTATGGTATACATCAGATAGGCAAGAACTAAACATTTGAATAATATGAGTCTAGCTGGTAAGAATTTTTATGAATATGGTACTTTCCAAAAGCAAGTTTGAGCAAATTGAGATATTCTTTTCTGTCTTATTGAATAGGAGAGGGTAAATTCAAGACAGAATTAGGAGGAATAATGGAACAGAAATGTGAAAAAGCTGCATCTATTTACATATTCTGTCTATAAACCTTCATTTCCCTTGTGTAATAATTGCACAGAAGGTACACTGAGTGAAACCCACCTATTCTGGTGAATGTGGCTTGGAATGCAGACCAGATCATAAATTCTTGAACTGTCACCAAAGAAAAGCATAGAGGCAGGATAAATCAATATTCATTGCTGGCCTCTTACTATGTATGACAGGGTCTATATGTGTTGCCACAGACCATTGAAAGACTACTTTTACGCATATTTTGTATGTGGAATTATAAAGCTGAATTACATATCATTTCATTTTTGAAATCACAGGATTTAAGCGTATTAGTAATACTTATGATTCCTTTAAAGTTGACAGATCTTCCCAGATAGATTTTGATAGGCTAACGTGACTGTGACAAATGGAACTAGCACACATGCTTGGAAAGTGGTGAGAATTTGATTTAATGTCACACAAGTAGAACTTGGAGTAAAACTTTTAAGGACTCTTTATAGTCCTGATTCCATTAGACTCAATTTGAATGGCATTGTATACTGTGAAATAAAAATCACAGGAAAGGAAAGACTATCCATTGCTTCCCAGCTCCCCTGAGATACATATATACACTGGAATCACTGACTACTGCACCCAATTTCCAAATCTAACTGCAGTTCTTTTATCACCACTTCTGCTGGATGTATAACTCATACCATGCTTGTGGGTATGATGCTAACTCAAGTGGACAGATGAACAATATATCCCTCCCCCCCTACTAATTATTGGCCTACTGGGTAAGCACATGACACAACCCATGTCAATCACACTCCTTAGCAGGATTTTTCAAAGTCAAACTAGAGTAAAAGAATCTCTTTCTAAACTGGCAGGAGCATGAGGCAGTGTCTATGCAGTACATGGTGGTTGCCCATTTCTAGAAGGGATTAAAAAAATGAACACAAGACATTGATAGAGAAAGGGGAGAGAAGGGGGAAATGCTAACCCCCACAGTTCACTTTTGGTTTCTGTCACTAACATAAAAAGAGTATTATGTCTAATGTATTCGGCATTATAGAACCTGCTTTTATAAATACTAGACACATTTAGTATAGATTTGAAACAATTTATAACTATTTTAGAAGGATTTGAGATCTGATTTCTTTATTAAATTCACACAAAAACTTAATATCACTCTTATACCAATCAAATTGATTTTTTTTTTGCCAGAATGCTACCATCTGAGCCAGCTTTATAGCCTGGCTTTTTGCTGGTTAATTTGGGATAGACTCTCACATTCTTCCTGCCCAGGCTGGCTTTGAACCACACTCCTCTAAGTGACAGTTTCCTGAATATCTAAAATTGCAGGGCATCTGGGTCAAATTTCCATTCCATTATTATCTGCGACTTTTGTTTTTCTATTAGTCTGCATTTGCAATAACTATTTTAATCCTCCATACAATCTAAATCTGTTTAGTTTGGAACAATTTTGTTCATTGTTACCCATGTCTAATGTCGTAGTCAGTAGACAATGAATAATAATATAAATGTATTACAGATAGTTGTATCATTACTAGCAGGAGTAATAATGACATTTACAATGGAAAACATTATGTCAGGTTCATTTTATTTTTTGTTGATTTTTCTATACTAAATACATTATCATAATTACCTTCTATAAATACACCAAAGCATAAATATTGACCTGCCTCTAGTCACACATCCAGTACATTGAGAGAGCTAGGTTATTATACTGTGTAGTTTTACAGCAGAGTTAAAGAAAGTGTATTTAAACATAAAGCAAAAGAAAATCAATATCCATCCTATAAAATTAAAAAAGGGGGGGTGGTTTGGGAGTTGTGAGTGAGAATGTCGAAAAGGTGGACATTGATCAAGATGCATTGTATTCATAAACTTCTTTGTTAGATGACAGCTTCTTTGTACAAGTATATAAGACAATAAAAATGTAGTTCAAAAATAAAATACATGGATTCAGAGTTTACAAGTCATGAGAAACTATGTGAAATTAAAAAATGAAGAAAAAGTCTGCATACACGTTCTCATTGAAATTATCAAATACATTGTTTGAGTAGTTGTTAGAAGTACTTCTGATGCCTTATGTAGTCTGAAAGTATGTGCAATGCTTGACATAGCAGCTAGGATGTAATAGTCCATTAAATAACAGCAAAAATCAATGTAAGAATCATTGACTGAATGGGTTTAAGGGCAAAGAAAGTAGAGAATAAAGAGTGGTGAGGAAATAAATACTAGGTAGCACATTAAAAAAACTATAAATGTAGAAGTACTGTATAATCCAGCAATGGGGCATTTATCAAGATGATTACAAATCATGATACAGTGAAATACGCCATCATTTTCATTGCTGCACTACTCAGTATAGCCAGGATATAGAAACAGCCCGGATGTTGTTCAGTGGACAAATGGATGAAGAAACACCGCATATATACACAATGGAATTTTATTCTCTACGAAGAACGGTACGACGTCATTTGCAAAAATTGCATAGCCCTGGGGTGGGGAGACAAAACAAAAGCATGTTAAATGGACAAAAAGAGACAAAGGATATGTTTTCTCTTTTATGAGAAAGGTAGATCTAATTTATAAATATACAAGTGAGTACATATTTATAATATGTGTTGTTTGCAAGAGTACAACAACATGTTAACTGAAGTAGAGTATTTCCTGGGGAGAATTCAAAGGATGGAATTTCTTTTTTCCATATCTTTTTAATTGTGATTAATAGAAGGGTTACATTATATTCACCAGATAGAAGGTGAATTACTTCACATGCATTGATACCCTTTCTCATGTCTTGGTCCCATTTCCCTCTCCCCACCTCTGCCCCTCATCTTGTTTTCCTCCCTTCCCTATCCGACTTCAAATAACCAAATACTCAAATAACCAAATACACATACATACAATATATCAGATAATCAGGTGAAATACTGAAACAATATGAGATAACCAAGGGACAGCAAAAGAGATGAGAGATAACATAGTACATTAAGGACAACAAACATTCATTATTTGGCTTTTGTTTCTATATCCTGGAGGTAAAGGATGGAATTTTTTTTTTTTTTTTTGGTCAGTCCTGGGCTTGAACATTGTCCTTGGACTTTCTCAAGGTTAGAGCTCTACCACTTGAGCCTCAGCACCATTTCTGGCTTTTTTTTCTATGTATGTGGTACCGAGTAATCAAACCCGGGTCTTCGTGCATGCTAGGCAAGCACTCAACCACTAGGCCAAACTCCCGGCCCCAAGGATGGAATTTCTTAAAACAATTAACATCCCAGCAAAATCAATTCCAGAAAACTGAAAGGTGTGGAGTCATAGGGAGGGTATAGTCATGAGGAGTGAAAAGAAGAAGCAGGATATGGGAGAAATGCCATCATAATTTGAACTGATAATTAGCATAGATGCAAATTCTGAAGGACAATGAAGAAAACTAATTCCCAAAGAATTGTGAATCTAGTAGTGCTCCATCTCTGACCCCTCCCTGCAGTCACCCCACTGTTCAACTCATTTTCATATTCATATTCAGGGATGTTGAGGGACTTTGAGGAAATCAGATTCCCACCTTTCCCTTTCTGGCCCTGATACTTCCTGAGGACATAATGACTGTGTAGATGTAAGGACCTATTTTAGATTGTGCTCTCTGGCTTCCCAGCTACAAGCATCCTAAAGTAGCCTGTTTCCTGCACATTTAATGAAGCCCGCAGGCAAGTGCAAAAGCAACACAAAAAGGAGGTCAAGCTGAGATCCTCTCTTCCCCTTTAGCCCAGTGTATTTTAACTGTGATAACCAAGAGACAAGTAAAACTCAAGGCTCAGGTCTTTCTCAATTTCCATTTCTTACCTTGTTTTCCAGGAAAACCTGAATGCTATGTTTGAGGGTTTAATCATGGCTCAGCTGTTCTCCTCTTTTTCAGCTGTCCTAGTTAGGACCAGGGATATAGTGTGAAGCATTAACCAATTACTAATTCCTCAAATGCTGTCTTATCTTGAATTCCATCACAGGAGAGAGCTAGGTGTAAATAGAATTAATCTTTGATTTTCCTGTCTTCTCTATAGTTAGTCCTATTAAAACAAGATGATTTTTCTTTTTTTAAGCCTACAGACAATTTAGTCTGCAGCTGTGTTTTATTTTGCTAACAGGGTCAAAAAAATGTTGAGCCAATCATTTTAAGGTGAAAGGTCTTTCATAAAAATTCAAATTGCTAAATGATCTTGAAATATCAGGTCTTTTCTTGTTGAGAAAATTTGGCAACTCTTGATCCAGTTCCTAGATGTTGATAAGCATCAAGATTTTATGTGAAAATAATGATTCTCTCTCTCTCTCTCTCTCTCTCTCTCTCTCTCTCTCTCTCTCTCTCTCTCTCTCTCTCTCTCTCTCTCTACTAGGATTGTGAAGGAAAGATTAATTAGGCAAACAGGCTTCTTTCTTTTTTCTTTTTGCCAGTCCAGAGGCTTGAACTCGGGGCCTGAGTACTGTCCTTGAGCTTTCTCAAGACTTGAGCTCTACAACCTGAGGCACAGCACCACTTTCAGCTTTTTCTATGTGTGTGGTACTGAGGAATCAAACCCTGGTTTTCGTGCATGCTAGGCAAGTACTCTACCACAAAGCCAAACTCCCAGCAAAATGGCTTCTATGTTTGTTCTTCTTCACACATATGCACTATTTGTTGCCCTTACAGATGTTTAAGTTTATGGGCCTTAGCCATTGAGGATAAAGATAATGCCTGCTTGTTCAGAAAATATTACATAGCCACAATGATGTTAAAGGCAAATGAGCACTCAGTCTGGAATAACTGCTTTATATGCAATGCTTCATATACAATAGGGATTACTATTATAGTCTTCATTTTACAAGTGAGAAAACATAGTTTAGAAAAGGTGCTTCATTCTACAAGGTCATGTAGTTGATTGCTACTTAGTTGATGAGTCAAATCCAGGTTTCTTTGATATTCTAAGCCATGCTTTTCATTCATATAGCTGCTAGCTGTAAAAGATACACATTTTTCAGGTTAACCAGACACTTGTTATGCTCAAAGTGTTTTTCATTAATGATTTTTTTTTTGCCAGTCCTGGGCTTGAGCTCAGGGCCTGAGCACTGTCCTTGGACTTTTTTCAAGGCTAGAGCTCTACCACTTCAGCCTCAACACCACTTCCAGCTTTTTTTCTATGTATGTGGTACCGAGGAATCGCACCCGGGTATTCGTGCATGCTAGGAGAGCATTCTACCACTAGGCCCAACTCCCGGCCCCTCATTAATGATTTTTTGCAACACTTTCGATAATATCTCCATAAGACAGTCTCTTAGCCAGCATTCAGCCGAGATTGGAAACAAAACATACATAATCAACAAGTCTCTAAGAATAACATTTTACCATGATTATTTACAGGGTTGGTTAATTAGTTTTACTCTTGTGTATTGGATTAAATCACCAACAGCTTCAAGCTGAATTCTGCATGGCTTTCAATTCTGGGATGTCACTTGATCTCGGGCCAGATTTTTTGGGCCAGGAACTGGCAGCAGCCTTTGAACACTTCAAGCTTAGATGACAAGCCAGAGTGTGGAAACACATACCTCTGTAGCATTCTGGATACCAGAAAGAAACAGATGGTAACCACAAATTAGGTAACTTAAGGAGGGTAATGGATGAAGGTAGGGTACTGGGAAAGCATGAGGTGTTGGCATCATTACTATTTCTAAACAGGGCTGAGCATGGTGAGACAAATTTGCATTCACAGAATTTGGGAAACTGGGATTAGGAAATTGGGAGTTTGAAACTAGCCTGGGCTATGGAGTCAGGCTCAGTTTCAAAAACGAAACGAGAGCCAACTAGCCAGTCAATCAACAGCAACAACAATTCCTAGGCCCCAAATAGGGAGGTAAATGAGCAATTACCAGACTCAGAGTCAGAGCTCTAAGGAGAGGGGTCATAGTGTGAGAAATAAACTTTGGGTAAAAGAAGCAATCGGACCATAGTTTTGAAAATCGGCTACCATGTCCACACTCTTCTTCAAGTTGTCAGCATATGACAGACAGAAAAAGAACTGAACAGTGTGAGCTACCACATTAGTTCTTTCAAGGTTCCATGTAAAGTGGGAAAAGGTGGAAGGTATCTTCAATGTGGAAAATGAACATCTCCCAGCCCACTTTTCCAGGCTGCCATGTCCCCAAGTTTTCCAAGCTGAAATCAGGTCAAGCCATAAACAATTTGCATTTCACTGCAGAAAACCTTAAAATAATGGAAAAGCCTTTCACAGGTTGTTAAAATAAGTAAGCTTTTGAGTAGCATATGTTTTCATTCCTGCCCCACAGTGTTGGCAGGATAAAACAATGAATGAGTCAAATCTTAGTAAGGTGCCAAATTCAGAAATAGGTGAAGAGAGAATATATCCCAGCCAGACCACCTGGACTCAGCATTACAGACAATTAGTGTCAAATGCAAATCAAGGTACCATTGCTCTGGTAGGGGTAAATACTAGACAGGAAAGATAAACACTGCATTTATGTCACTCAAAATTCTTCAAAAATCTGCCTTTTGGTCACATGCATTTGTCCTGGCTCTGCTTACCAAGACACCTGGAGATTCTTCACTCTACCTCCTGTACAAATCTCTGCTGTGCTCCAATATTCTCTCTCTCCTCTCTTTCAGACACCTGTAATACTACAAGTTTTCACTGTGAAAATGTCACCAGTCACTTTTACCTAATTTTCAGGTAGCATGTTTCTGAGACAGCCTGGCATCTTAGACATTCTTTTCCATCGCATGTTCAGATTATCTTTGTCCTTCTTAAGGAGTCAGGTCCAGAGGACTTCAAAAAGGGAGCTTGCTTAGAAGAAATATGCGAGTTAACATTTGTTGAATACCTTTCTTTTTCTTTTTTTCCAGTCCTGGGCTTAAGCTCAGGGCCCAAGCACTGTCCTTGGACTTTCTCAAGGACAGAGCTCTACCACTTGAGCCTCAGCACCATTTCCAGCTTTTTTCTATTTATGTGGTACCGAGGAATCGAACCAGGGTTTTCATGCGTGCTAGGCAAGCACTCTGCCTCTAGGCCAAACTCCCAACCCATACCTTTCATTTTTTAAACACTTGTCCAAAAATATACTTTATAACTTTAACCTATTTAATCTTTCCATCAGTCTCCGAAATAGTTATTATTGTTGTTGTTGCTATATTTTGAAGCACAAGGAGATTCAGTAACTTGTTCAGGGTTACTTAGCTAATAAATAAAATGCTAAACATAAAGACCCAAACAAGATTTTCTTCCAAGTTTATACTGTCACCAGTGTAGGAATCAAAAGACACATCAAAGCTATACACAAAAATCATATTAAGTGAAGTAAGCCAGACCCAAAGGAACATAGGCTCCATGGTTTCCCTCATTTGTAATAATTAGAACAAACCTTGGACTCTCCTAGCAGAGGATTACAATAGTTCAAAACCTAGATACATGAGGCCATATAGGATGAGACTAGATGAAAGGACCTCCAATATATGGAAACAAGAGCTATATAATGTGTGATTGTTGTTCTTAATGTACTATGTTATTTCTCATCTCTTTTGTTGGCCTTTGGTTATTTTCATATTATTACAGCATCTTACTTTGCTATCTGGTATATTGTATATACATTTATTTGTTTATTTGAAATAGGAAAGGGAAGAGGGAGAAAACAAGATGAGGGGAGGGGGTGTGGGGAGGGAAATGGGGACAAAAACGTGAGAAGGGCTATCAATGCATGTGAAATAATGCACCTTGTATCTGACAAATATAACCCTTCTGTTAATCACAATAAAAATTTTTTCCAAAAAGCTATACACATATTTTGAAGGAAAATCTCCAGTCATGCTAGTAAGCAAAGAAGTTGAATTATTCTAATATAAGACCCTTTTTAACCACTAAATTGTCATTTTTTTTTTGCCAGTCCTGGCCTTGAGCTCAGGGTCTAAGCACTGTCCTTGGAATTTCTCAAGGCTAGAGCTCTACCACTTAAGCCTGAGCACCACTTCTGGCTTTTTTCTATGTATGTGGTACCGAGGAATTGAACCTGGGTCTTCGTGCATGCTAGGCAAGCACTCTACCACTAGGCCAAACTCCCGGCTAAATTGTCATGTTTTAAAAACAATAATGGCATCCAGGAGTTTGGCCTAGTGGTAGAGTGCTTACCTAGCATGCACGAAAATCTGGGTTCGATTCCTCGGTACCACATATATAGAAATAAGATGGAAGTGGTGCTGTGGCTCAAGTGGTAGAGTTCTATCTAGCCTTGAGAAAGCCCAAAGATGGTGCTCAGGCCCTGAGTTTGGTCCCTATGACTGGCAAAAAATAAAAATAAAAAAACCCAAAATAAACATTGAGCAATTAGAGTTTGTCTAAATAAAATTTTGACACATCCACCAATGAGATACAAATCAACCATTAAATATGCTAATATATACAGGTATATATAAATACATTCATTCTTTTCCATTGGCTGTGGGCAAAAGGAAATAGGAAGAAACTGGAATGGAAGAGGACTAATTAGTTCATTTCCCATAGATTCCTACCAGAGTTTCTCCATATAGCAAGCTCCCTTCTTCATACATATTTCATTCCGAGACACATTTCCATGGGCCTGTCTATTATAGAGGTGGGTATATCTGAGCCAGGGGTAGTTATTTGTCCATGAAGTGCAGGGTCTGTGATTTTTTCAGGTGGCATTGTGCTCCTAAAGTACTATGTTATTTCTCATTTCTTTTGCTGTCCCTTGGTTTTTATCACATTGTTACAGTATCTTACCTTGTAATCCGATATATTGTATATACGCTTATTTATTTGAAACAGGAAAGGGACGGGGGGGGGGGGGGGAACAAGATGAGGGGAGGGAGGGAGGAAGGGAAATGGGAACAAAAACATGAGAAGGGTATCAATGTGTGTGAAGTAATGCTCCTTCTATCTGGCAAATATTAGTGTAACCCCTCTTAATTACAATAAAAAAAAGTATCAGAAGGAAGAAATATTTGTTCTTTGCTTCTCTGTCTTATGTCACCAATATCCGAGGATAGTATCTGGTATATCTTCACCTGCCATATTTGGGCAGAGTCTTCAGTTTCCTCATTTCCAATGTTTAGAAAAAGGTTGATATCCCTGTTTCTATTTTATATGTGCTTCTACTCCAAGCCATTCTCTCCTCAGTTAACCTCGTATTCACATTGGAACCCTGAAAGAAAGAACTAAGAAGGATTGATCAAGAACCAATTTATGACAAGGGTCCCAAGCTACCCCAAAAGAACAATAAAACTTCTCAGGACAAACCACTCAACAGACATACTTATTTATTCTGACTAGCGATAGTAGGTAATAACAAGTTCTCTAGAATACTAGAATATTTCTACAAAGACAGAGATAATGGTCTGCCAGGCTTATCCCATGACTGGGAATGCAGTAAAATGACTCTGTACATGCAGTAAAATTTCCTTTCTCTGCCATTTACCATATGTTTTTAATTTAGTATATCAAGGCAAATAGCTGGACATGGTTCCTAAAGAGCAGAATTTTTAACATTTCATAATACATTTCTTGAATTCTCCTATGGTGACTTATACCTTCTTAACATAAATCTAATCACACTTCAATCTTCTGCTATATCCCTTTATAATTACTGAAAAAGCATTACTTACACAAAAGCAAAATATTTACCACAAAACTGGGAATTTGTTCTCAACAAAGAGAGTTGCAAAATAATGTAAGTAAAGAGATTCCACGTAGGTCTTTGATGGTTGACTAATGGTGCAAATGCTGGAAACAGTAATCAGAAATGAGGAATTCAAAAGGAACAAGAAGGAATCTAAGATTTATTGCAAGGAAGTCCTGTGATTAATGGAGTCATCTCAATCCTAACTCCTTGAGGTAGTAGAGTTTATTCTCTATTTCCCCTATGAAGAAATCCAGGCTCTGTAAGCTCATGTGGTTTGCCCAAGGTAATGGTACTATAAAATGGGGAACCAAGACAACTTGCTAGTGCCTGATCTCATCCTGTTACTATCAAATGAAAAGACAAGGATATAAACTTGACAGTATCTGCCTCTAAAACCTTCAAGTTTTTTGTTTATTTTATTTCTGCCTCCTGGAAATTCTTTATAAAGCATATTGTTGGTGGCGGTGGTGATAGTGTTGGAAAAAATGCATCTATTGGATTCCTACTGTTTTATAAGTACTGTGTTATGAACTTGGATGTAGAACTAACTGGAGCTATCTTGGCATGCATCAGGCAGACCACTCTTAATCTATGGCATAGAACACATCTCTTAATTTCTCTACCTTTCTTTTCACCCAAAATTGATATTTTGATAGTAGCTACTTTAGGAGACTATATTGAAACTTAAGTATAAAATGAAACAGAACGGAAGTGAGCTCCTACTACATGATTATGTATATAATCCCTTTCCTGCCACTGCCCAATTTATTCTAAGCCTGTCCCATTAAGGAAGCACTAAGACCTCTGGATTCTGGGTTAAATCAGTTTCTCAGACTCAGGAGGAAGATACTTTACCTTTTGTCAGAGTAGATAGTTACCCTAAAGTCAAGACAGACAGAGCAAAGTGTATGTGTATGCATAGGCATGTGCATGTGCAAAATAAATGAGTGATCATTATAGTTATTATAGTTTCAAGGTCCTTTTCTTTTCTTCTTTTTTTTTGCCAGTCCTTGGCCTTTAACTCTTGGCCTGGGCACTATCCTTGAGCTTTCTCAAGGCTAGGACTATACTATCTGAGCCACAGCACTACTTTCTGCTTTTTCTGTGCATGTGGTTCTGAGAAATTGAACCCAGGGCTTCGTGCATGTTAGGCAGGCACTCTACCACTAGGTCCATCCTTTTCTTCTTCTAGATATACAATGGACTCTTCTTACATTGTGATTTATAAGCAATGGAAGTATTTAATCAGTTCCATTCTTAAATTACACAAAATTGGGGAGTACCATTTCCTAATTCAATTACAATATAATGATCATGTCAAGATATATAATATTAATTTCTTAAATCTTTTTATTATGGAATAACATAATAACAATTTATATTTATAGATTTAAGTGTATCCTTATATATGTAGTACTTATATATGTACCATGTAATGTATGGCTTATTTCACTATGTGTAGGCAGTATGTATTTGTGAAGTTAAGGTACCTGAGGTTTCCACTTACCATTACTTTTTCTTTGGAGGATTCAACTTCTAATATTTAAGTTATTTTATAATTATGTATATGTGTGTGAATTAGAGGATTATAAGCTTTAGTCACATCCTTGTTCTATCATAGTTGCTACTTCTATATAAGTATATTCCTATAATAGGATTCAAGCTCCTGTAGTATGTACAATTGGCCAACATCCTTCCCAACTCCTAGCGGTCACAGAAATACATTTAGATAGATATTAACAACATTGAAACTTAGAGAAAACGTGCTCTTTTTTTCTTTTTAATTTACCTAGACATATGATTTTATCCCAAGTATTTTTTTTCTTTTGATGCTCTAAACCTATTGTCTAAAAGGAGACATCATTTCCACCTGGAGAATTGGTGCAGTATTTTTCTGGACTTCCCACAGCCCACATCAAACAAGTAATGTGTAGCCACAGGCCAAGTCAGAGGTTCTTATTGCTGTCTTTGCTGTCTTTTTATCCAAGGACTTTTCTTAAGAGTACTGGGCAATATCAGATAATTGAGTAAAGTTTACATCTTGTTCTACCATTTTAATAATTTCTATCACTAGGTTCTGATTCCAAGATGTAGCCATAGTTGATATAGCTAGACTAAAGCTTACCTGGCAGTATAGTAAGCACCCTATGATGCAACATCACGCCAATCCAATATTTATCTGCACAATTCCCAAGATCAGCTGAATGCTGCTATGTGCACAGCTCTGAAGGCCAGCCTCAATACTGAGTGAGGCTGATGAATGTCCATTTTTTCTGATTACACATGCCAGCAAGGATACAGATAATTCATAAATGTGAAAAATGCTATCCTGAGATACAGAGGGATTGGGGATTGGCCAATGATGGTGAGTGTGGAGGATAGTCTTTCCCACAGAGAGAATCACTGAGCTGTATAAAAGAAGTGGGCAGTGAGATAAAGTTTCCAGGAGAAAGAGGGAGGAGACTGTGGTGCTTATATTTGAAATGTCATAAACTTGTCATATTTAGGAATCAAAAGAATTCTTGCAAAGCTGAGATGATGAGTAATGAGGTGTCTCATGCCTGTCATCCTAGCTATTCAGAAGGCTGAGTTCTGAGGATATAAGTTCAGAGCCAGCCAACGCACTGCAAAGTGAGACTCTTATCTCCAATTAATCATCAGAAAACCAGAAGTGGTGCTGTGGCTCAATGGGTAGGGCAGTACGCCCTGAGCTCAGGGACATTGTCCAGGCCCAGACTTCAAGTCCCACTACTGACAAAAAAAAATAAGAAAAGAATGAGAGGACGCAGAGGAGTCAATGAGACTTCTATTTGCTCCCTGCTTGGAGAGACCTATGGCTAATGACATCATTTTTTTCTCATTTGTTAACCTTTCAATAAGTTATTGGCAATGAGAGAAAGGACATGCAAAATGCCAAAGGTGTGAAATTATTCACTCACTGCTAATTGAACCATGAGATGCTATATTCTACAAGTTTATGGCCTAAGCATAGATCTGTCCAGTTTGGCTTCCCTACTCAAAATCTCACATTGCAATCCTCAAAGGCAGGAAATAAGAAACCATAGATGTCAGTAGGATTCTTCTAGACCTTAGGTACATCATCTGCAAAATGGGGACAATAATAACCATATATCAGCATAAACACATAATATGTACAAGACGAAGCTGCAACACAGCGATAAACACATCAAAACCTGCATTTCTGAGATAGCGTGGAATTAATCTTTATTTTGCTTTGTGCACTTATGCAGCAGCTGAAAAAACTGCCTTCCTAGAAACCCAGTTTTATGCTTGTGGGCATGAATGAATCCACATTTCATTCTCAAGGCATAAATCACTTCTATTTACCTTTTTTATGCTTCATAATGATGCTAATGACGGAAAGGTCACCCATTTCCAGGGTGTTTATAGCAGCAGGGTTAATTTTTTCAACTGGTCACAAAATGTCAAGCCCATCAGTAACAAAATTCACTTCATTAGCTAATGTGCTGTAATTTAATGTGGCGGGGCTCAAAGAAAAAGATTCATTGGAAGAATACCTTGGAACAAGACCAAGAATATGACTCAAAAGGGAAATTCTCTACTTCAATTACCCTCATCACTACAGATGATTATCTTTCCTCAGCAAATGACCCCATATGTTTGTATGTCAAATGGCTATATATATCATTTTCCACATAGCTGTGAGTTTTGCTTCCAAAAGCCTTCAGCACCATTATATAACCATTCTAACAGGCTGTATTTATTGAACTCTTAATTATGTGCCATGCTCTGAAACGAACATTTTTGACAAAGTTTCTCAAAGACTGATCAGGGCATTTTCATGATAAGGAGTCCTCTTCACACTTTGCAAACGAGGCCATGGAAGGTTCAAAACCCAGCTGGGGAAGGTCACCAAGCCACTGAGGAACTCACATTGGGGCTTCAGGATAGAATATGCAAACTGTCCTGATTTGGCTTTGCTATGACTTAAAATCAACAGAAGTAGTATTTTAAGCTTTAGGTGACAGAACTAGCTATCACTTATAAATTTGTATACAAATCTGCACCCGGAACCAGATTTCTTCTGTTCACCAAAATCTCCTTGGCTGGAAAGGGAAATTTCGAGAAAAAAAAGATGCCATTGTCTCAAGATATTCCTTACCAAAAGCTCCCTTGGTCTAGCCCAGGATTCCCTCTTGGAACATAACTCCTAATATCTTCCTCTTCTGGCACTTTAAATGTGATCTCTATGGCTTCTATTCCCAGTACTTAATACAGTGTTAGCAGAGTGTGGAAATGCAATAGAAACCTTTAAAATGCAATATTAAATCCCACAGTGGGAACAAGTAATGCATGAAAGCATCTGTAATCTTATAATTAGGGCATAATTTTCAGCATGTTATTTTAATACCTCCTTTTACATCACATCCAATGTATAGAAATTAATATGAAGGCAAAGGAAAGGATAGAAGTGCTAAAGTAGTGATTGCCATCTAACACTCAAGCCATTTTCCTTGGCTTAATATAATAGAAAGGACAGTGTTAATGCAGACTTAGAATCAAAATGAAACAAACCTGTTGGTGAGCATTCATCCAGCATAGCAAAATGTAAACCAGTAGCTGCCTCAAAAAATACTCAAATAATGTTTCACTATTTTTACATAAGATTTCCAAATATCCTAAAAAGGAAAAAATTATAACATAAATTCCAGGAGAAAAAGTAACCAAGCACAAAATGATACAGTTTCAGAGAATAACATCTTTTTAATGATTCTTTAAATAGGTTAGGCTGAATACTCCAGCAACATTTGTCCCATTTTTTCACTAATTATTTTCTTTTCCTGCTGATAAAATGCTAAGCCCTGAGCTGTTGAAAAATAATTTTGTTGTGTTTTTTAATCAGTGTTATTTATAGGCCAATAAATCTAATACCCCAGAGCTGATGTTGAAATATTTGTCCCAACAACCAAAGCAAGTTATCTGCTTTTATATTCCTCTTCTGCAAGCAGCAGAATCTTATTCCTAAGTGCCAAGAGATGGCAAATCTCTCAGGATAGGATGAAGCGCTACATTAGCTATGAGCATACAAGAGGATAAGAAATTCTGTCCAATATACAGTTTATCATGAGTTAGCCTTTGGGAAAAATAAACACATTTATTGTTAGATCTAAGAATATTACATGAAAAAATAAAAAGGGGGATACAAAATAAAAGTAGAAAGGAAGGAATCAGAATCCTACTTGTCCAAGTCTGTAAACCTACCTGTTCAGAAGGCATCTCCTTGCAAAGCTAGTCTAGGAAGGAAAATCCTGATGTCCCTTAAGTCCAATTAAGCAGCTAATTGCTTCAAGTGGATCAAGTGTTAAACACCAATCATGAGTGAAAAATCTCAGGGACCTTGTGTAGACAATGAGTTCAGTCTCCAATACCAACACATACAAAACAAAAAAAGGAAAGAAAAGGAAGGAAAGAGTGAAGGAAGGAAAAATAGAACTGAGTGATTCTGCATCATAGGCAAAAGGGATGAGAAAAAGGACAAGGACACAAAACTTGGTACTGTGAAGTACTGGACAGAGTATGGTGTCGGGAGTTGATCAGACTTTCAACCTGTATAGTTCTGTCAATGGTCAAATGAAGTAGTGATTGTCATCTCATATTCAAGCTTTTTTCCTTACGATTCTTGTTCTCCTAGTCCTCATTTGCCTACTACACAGTAACAATAACTGTGGTTTATCACTCCCTGTGCTTCCTCTCTGGAAAGGACTTGTGTGGAAGCACTCACCCTGACTCTTAGATCAAAGTGAGCATGAATTCTCCTCTGGATCTTTTCTGTCAGATTTCAGTGATTTGCCAGCAGCTCTGGACCAAAGACAACATTTTATTTAACTAGGCTTCTCTTACAAGCATTTCTCTGGATTCTGAGTCATCCCTGCCCTTCACCTCAGGAGCCGAGATTGGAGACATATGAATGAGTTGGCCATGACCATTTAGGATGCTTCACCATATCTTTTCCTCTCTCTATTATGATTGAAGTTGCATGAATTGCCCTTTTATTCAAAACTCCTAAACCATCACATGTGAATGTTTCCCAAGTTTCCCAAAGAGATAACTGCTGGTGCAATAGAAAGGGCTTTAGGAAACAGAGTCTTAGGTGAATTCTTGGAAGTAAGTCTTTCATATTTGTGTAAAGTACACAGATATCCTGGGAAAAGAGCAAGTTCCATGAGATAAAGTGGTGTTGTCTGACATTGAATATGGCCTAAGTCAAAGCACAAATGGAAAAAGAAGGAAATAAGACGTCAGAGAGTTGTGGGGGCTGTGGTAATATACGGATTATAGTGTTTGAGCTCGTTAGCTGCCTCGTTAAAGCTGATATTTCCCCAAGAGAAAGAAAAGGGTGGAACCATTCACTTCAACTTGCAACTTCAGTGCAAACTTAGAAAACGTTGATGATAGCCTTGCAATAAACCTTCCCCTATTTTTTTTTCCGTAGTCACAGGGATGGTATGTCACAGAATAGAACCAGGCACTTGGTTAGAAGTGATTGTGAATCATAGTATCAAGTACATATTCAACTCTACCAGTTCATGTATGTCTTTGTACTATATAGAAAGGGAATCTGTTACGAGGGAAGAGTGGAGTTATAGCTGAACAGAACCTAGAAGAGAGAGGGAACATAGTATTCTCAAATATCCCTGACATAGGTAGGTATCCCAAACACAAAAATCAGTAATAAGTGAATCTCATTAGACAATGACAGGAGAAGAAAAGGGTTAGGCTAGCATGCATGGAAATGAATACATAAGAATATAGGTAAAAGATGATAAAGTATAAGACTATATAGTTGAGTATAGAACTAATAATCTTCTTGATTGGCCAATTCAACTTGGAGTCAAGCTAGAGGCAACAGATTTGAAAAGTAGCACTTTTCTGGCATAATATCAAGGGTAGGAGTCAAAGGATACCGAGAGATGGGAAGGGCCTGCTTAGGCATGCCTGAGAGAAGCCAGAAGTGATTTTCTTCCCTACAATCTTTAAAACACATTCATAAGCGGCCAGTAGCACCCTTCAGAAACAATACATTGGGTGTTGTTGGGTATTTTTGACTGGAGATGTTGCAAAGCAAGTTAGATGTTTTCTGTATTCAATGAAAAAAAAATGTGATCCTGGAGAAGTAAGCCTAGATGGCCCTTGAATGTTAAAAGTAATTGTGTCCAATTGTGGACACAATTGTGTCTAACCAAAGCTCAGGCAAAAGATATGAGTGTTATGGGAGATAAAGTAGAATCTACACATTGTAATCAGCTACAGAATCTGGGATTGAAGCAGCGAGATTTTCTCATACAACCTGTTTACTTTCTTTACTGATGACGAAAGTGTTTTTAGATCCCAGATCCCAAACATCAGGATTTCCATATGTCAGATCAGGCCACTGGCTACCATAGTCCAATAAAGATCCCTGGTGAGGGCACAGAAGGGAGATTTATTTCACGGAAGAGAGCATTGCAGCAGTCTTTGGGATGTGGACATGGTAGGCTAGGTTAAATGGGGATCATTGGAAGCACAAAGTGAATGAGGATACATAGAGCCACATGTTAGTGTGGCCTGGCTGACCTTTATCTCAGACTTTGTCCTGTCATCACTTGAGGGGATGAGGAACTCTCTGTCAGGTAGGGCATCTGTCCTGAGTTTTTGGTTGTTCCCTTCTGTGGTGCAGTTGCATGTTTTGGATGCAGATGGTAAGAAAAAGTCATTGCCTATCTGAGGGGCAGGTTGCCTTTATCCCAAGATGCTGATCCATGGTCAATCCCATTTTTCCTGAAAACCAAGGTGACTGCAAGGTGACTGCAGGAGAGAGCGGTGCAAATCAAAGGACACCTATGTAAGGACATTCTGAGACATCCAGACTTCAAGCTACTTTTAGTTAATTCCTAAAAAGAGTGGGTGGGGGGAGGAACAGTCTTTTTAAACTATATCACTTAGATAATGCATGGGTCCAGCAAAAAACAGCTTTAAGTTGCCTCTTCTACCTTTGAAGACACTCAGGTTGAATGGCCTTTCCTCCTATGTATATTTACTATACCTAATTGCTAATGATTGCTCAATGTTCAGACTCCAAAAGTGCAGTGACAGAAATGACTCTCTGTTTTACCTCACTACCCACTGATTAATTCTGACATTTAATCACATTTGTAAATTGTTCCTCCTAAAAGACCTTTATCTACCCCCATTTTAGTCTGCTGTTTCCTTCTGAGACCTGGACTATTACACAATCTCAATAGATTGTGGTGAAAATCTAACCATTAATAAATATTAAGTCTTCAGAACAGTGTCTAAAACCCCCCAGTATTGCTATTAAAGGTGATTTATAACTTTTAAAGGAGCTAGACAGTCTACTGAAGAAATCTCATGACAAAAGATTAATGAAGTCTCTGACAAAATGTAAAATAGTATATAATGTTTATTGCAATAATAAATTCTTAGTGTGCTAAAGAATCTTCTAGTAGTCACTAAGAAACTGAACCTCTCTCTCAAGATAGTTTCATTTTCCTTATTGCTTCTTGTTTAAATGTTCATTCTCCCCAGCTTCAGCGCTGACACTCACAAACTCAGTGTTCTTTAGGTTCCTGTTATAGGAAAAGTTAGGTGGTTCCTCATATAATGTGTTTCCTAAGACATCTTTGCAAACTTGATTGTCATGCAAACAAACTGTGTGTCAAATAACATATCTAAAATTTACAAGCAAGCATAGGCTTTGCACCATAAAAATCACTTATAACTATCATACAAAATTGATGGTGCTTTTCTTTAAAAATTACTTACAACTGCCATACAAAATTGATGGCACTTTTCCACATTCTTACCTAAGCACTATAATTTGGGGTCAGTAGAGAAAGGAAGTGAAACAAGCTAATAAAATAAAAACTTCAATTATGGAGAAAAGTTTGAAAAATGGGCTCAAAGAAAGTGGAGTAGTTTGCAATCAAGATCAATAAATAATGGTCTCTTACAAGGATAAACCCAGCAAATATCAAAGGACCATCCCTAAATAGACAATCCATTCCACACTCTGGCTTCGTCGTTAATATTATATAGGAATTGCATGAATAGGTACAATTGTCTCGGATAGATTAACTATCATGACAATGTCATTCTGTGGAACTTCTTTCATTTTTCCCAGTGTGACAGATAATCAGGGACACAATCAGATCTATCAATATTAAATCTGAATGGGGAATGCAGTGTTTCTGGTAGTTTAGGGCCCACTGTTGTCTCCTCTCTACCTTTGCAGCTTCATTATCTGCCTTATAGGCATTTTTAGCAAATTTTCTTTCATACTAAAGAGCAATTAGATAGCCATGCTTGAGTTTCTAAATAGGCAAAATGGATTGGTGAATATTTCAGGTCTGTATTTTGAATCAGTACGGATGTCTTTTTCCTCATCTTCATCTTCCTGGAACACTTTGCTTGGGCTATTGCTATCTTCACTTTCCCACACAAGTCAGAAGTTCAGAATAGTTGGCCTATTTCTGTGAAGCTAAGTTTTTCCTGTAAGTTCACTGAGAATTGAGCCTTAAGTCTTTTAAAAGGTCTTTGAAAACACATTTACTTAGATAATCTATGCTAACTAGTTCTTACCTGGAATATATATATATATATGCATATATATATATATATATATCATATACTAACAAAATTGTCAGAGACCCAGAGCCAAGATTTCTAAGTTTATAACTGAAGGTAAATTTCCCAATTGATAAAAGATAAAGAACTTTAAAACCAAGGTAGTTTAATCTAACTTTGGTCAGATAATATTGAATATTTGTTTTTTTGAAATAGGGAAGGGAAAGGGATAAACAAGATGATTGGGAGGGTGTGGAAGGAAGGAAATTGGAAGGAAAACATGGGAAGGGATATCAATGATCAAAAAGAATTATACCCACTACCCGACCAATGTAAATGTGTAACCCCTCTATACATTACCCCAACAATAAAATACAATTAAAAAAAGAAAATTGATAAAGCACAAAAAATTGTTTGAACAAAATATTTAAAGGAGAAATAAGATTAAGTACTTGTCCCTCTGCATCTTTCTGTGATATTTAAATACCTTTGAAACTTATGGTTTAAAATTTCATTAGAAATCAGGACAGGAGAACAAGAAATAATGGAAAGAGTAAGATGGGTCTAGGTTTGAACAGGAAAAGTGCTTAACTCCTTGTCCTGGTATCTATTACCAGTTCCTAGCAGTGTTTTAGACATAAATATTTAGTGCATGCTGATAATTTCAGAGAAGAAAACGAGATAGACTAATGACTTTGAAGATAATCTCCACTTATCTCCAAAAAGGTAAGCTTAAAACTATCATGAATCTTTCTCTAGAAAAATAAAGCTCTTCCTGGATACTTTTTAATTTTGTTTGTAATCCAGTTGGAAATCTTTAAAAAAAAAAAAGACACACTACCTTAATTATAACATTTTCTAGAACAGTTCCTTAGAAAAACTGTGGCCCATTGCATTGTCTCTAGGATTTTTAATCAGAGGTAGATTCAATCACCTAACACATCATCATAGTAGGAAAAATCTTAGGTAAATAAACACATCTTACTGAGGGTTCCAATTATTTTCATTGATACAATCAAAAACTTTTTGTGCATCCTCTTCCTAGCTTCTTCCTCTTGCTATTTGTCTTTTCTTTCCAATCAGTAATCAAATTTTGTCTCCCTCTTCTGAGCCCTTATTTGTAGTAAAATATTTCCTATTTTCTTCTGATTCATTCATATTTCCTTGATATCACAGTTGCTCGTTCTAGAAAAAAATGCTGCATCTAATCTTAATTTGCTTCCCTTCCTCATAATTGGGTAATTGCACATTTGGAACCTTAATAAGTTAATTGTGCATGTGAAATAAATGCTTTAATATTTGTTTGAAAAACAGATTAATGGTTCTGTTTAGAGGATTTGCAACTAGATTACTTTATAGCTCCCATGACCAATTAAAGGCACCTGGGATAATACACAACTTCTATTTTTAATGAAGAAATGATTCCTTATATCAAGATTAAATGAACCTTTGGAAAATTAGAATGTATTTCTTAACATTAATATGCTCCTGCTATTATTAGAAGAATGGGCTATTTTGATGGTCCAAATCAGGCACTGTCTTTGTGGAAGTGGTAGGAAGTGTGTAGAATACAGGAAACTTCCACGTGAAGGTCATACAGCTTTCTCAGATCCTAATGTTTAAGGGTTCAGAGGTTCATACAGTCACACCACTGAATCTAGAAGTCAGTTGATTGCTTCATTTTCTCTGCCTACCATGGAGAACTGTCAAATTTTTTTGAATACATTAGGGTTAGCTAACCCTTGATCCTAAGAAAAGGTTCCCGTAGAAAACCTTACAATGAATTTGTAGTTTGCTTTTACTCCATCCGTGAGTCAGTGCATATAAAAATGAAATCAGCTGTCGCCCATTAGCTCATGCTTGCCATCATAGATACTCAGGCTGTGATCTGAGCAACACATTTTAAAGCCAGCCTTGGCCAACAGACTCTTATCTCACCAGAAAACTGGAAGCAGCACTGTGGATCAAGATAGTAGATCACTAGCCTTGAGCAAAAAAGCTCAGGGATTGACCTTGAGTTCAAGCCACAAGGCAAAAAAAAAAGTCATGAAATGAAGAATGGAAGCTCAGAAGTAGAGTACTTACCTATCATACATAAGGCCTTGTGTTCAGTCTCACTCACAACAACAAAGTGAATCCAGTTTATGAATATGGCTATTTTAAAACAAATAACAACTAATCTCTGTTTCAATGTTCCTTGAGACCATTAAAAAGAAATGGGTCAGTTACTGGCCTCTGTGAGTCCTAAAATCATAAGACAAGAAATTATTCCCACTAAAGTACAGTCCAGATTACTATATTGTGAACACTATTCAGGATCTGCTCCTGACTCACCTGTCTTTGTTTCTTCAGTGCTCAGCAGTAGACCCTGGATTTGAACAGTGATCAGCATGACAAAAGAAAGGAAGTCTAGCCAGGCGCAGTGGCTCATGCCTGTAATCCTAGCTACTTGATCTGAGGATCGAGGTTCAAAGCCAGCCAGGGCATGAAAAATTCGGAGACTCTTATTTCCAATTAACCACCAGAAAACTGAAGTGGCAGTGTGGCTCAAGGGCTAGGGTTCTAACCTTGAGCTGAAGAGCTTGGGGACAATGCCCAGGCCCAGAATTCAAGTCCCAAGACCAACAAAAGAAAACAAAAAAAGAGGACATCTAAAATCTAGCAGGAAGATGTAGATGAAAGTGACAGGAAAAATGGAAGAAGGGAAGGAGTGAAAAATAAAAGCATAAAGCAGATCATAGTAAAGGGGAAAAGGGAAAGGAAAGAGAGGGTGAAGAAGGAAAATTTCTAGATAAAAATCAATTAAAACTTAGAGATCATAAAAATATAACTAATTTTTTCTTCATCTGAATACTAGGATTATGGCTATTTATTTTGTAAACTTTTTACTGGTGTGAGAACAATTGTTGTCTCACTTAATATCTACCTTTGTCAGGGATACTTTCTCTCTCTGCCTCAATTACTCTCCAACAAGTCTGAAACTCTATATAAAGCATTTTTTATTATTGTTGGTCCTAGAGCTTGAACTCTGGGCCTGAGTGCTGTCCCTATGTTTCTGCTCAAGGCTACCACTCCACCACTTGAACCACTTTTTGTGGTTAATTAGAGATAAAAGCCTCACAGACTTTCCTGCCCCCACTGACTTTGAACTCTGATCTTCAGATATCAGCCTCCTATGTAGCTAGAATGACAGATGTGAGCCACATGCTCCAGGTGAAATAAAGCATTTCCAATCTAGAACATCAGAAAGGAGGCTCTTCAATAGAAATATGTCAAATAAGAGGCTGAAAACAGTATAGGGGAAAAGACAAGTATAAACCTGGACAGTGGGGCTACAGTTAAAAATTGAGGGATTCTTAGGAAAAGGGTAACATTCACACAGATCCCTCTAAGTTATTTGGCAGTGTCAATCCTTGTTCTAGAAAAGTGCACCCTCAAAATTCCATTTTCTCCTTTACTTGGTTCTTCTGCCTGAATTTAAATTCACTATCACTTGCTTAGTTTAGAGTATTGCCTGCCACTTGGTTGTTTTATAGTTGTTTAGTTCCATATTTAGCTTCTAATTCATGAATGTCCCACATAGCTTACTGTATGAGCCAGAAAATATCGGGTTCACTGCAGTGTCACTGCAGTGGACTGAGAGGAGACAGGAAGAAACTAGCACAAGAATACTTTAAAACGTAAGGTAACCTGGTGCTGGTGGCTGACGTTTGTAATCCTAGCTGCTCTGCAGTCTGAGATCTCAGGATGGCGGTTTGAAGGAATCCCAGGCAGGGAGGTGCATGAGACTCATATCTCCAATTAACAACCAGAAAATGGAAAGGGGTGCTGTGTCTCAGTGGTAGAGAGCTAAATTTGAGCAAAAGAATTCAGAGGCAGCACTTCAGGCCCTGAGTTCAAGCCTCACACTGGACAGAAAAATAAAAGTGAAAAAGCATATAATACATATAGAAATATATTGTAAAAATAAAATATGTTATTATATCTATAGAAGCATGTTAAAAGTACAAATGTAGTTAAGTATATTATGTATATATATACACTAGTAAATGAAACAAAGAAGACAGGTTTAGCTACATTTTTATATTTCAATATTTTAATTATTTGTAAAAGCATTTTTCATACAACATGTTAATTTATGAGTAAAATGAATCTTGGTCAGTGTCATTCCCATTAATCTCCACCCATCTATCCCAACAGAAAACAATATTTCCAGTCATCCAGTTCTGTTTTCACACATGTACATCAAATATTAAGGCTATGTTCACTCATTGTTTCTTCTCCATGGTCTGTCACTCTCCCCTAGAGCTTAACATCTCACTCATTTCTTTTTACACATGATAATAAAATTGGGGGAAATAATTGTTATTGGCTACATTTTATATGGTGCTAAAGTTCTATCTTAAAGGATCAAGGAAAGAGGGTTATATGAGTATTGAGCATTAAGGTAGTGTATGGTTCTTATGTCTCACATCTATTGGATTACTGGCTCTTTCTGAAGGCTAGTCATCACATGCTCCATAGAACTTTCTTGAATTTGACTAGTGCAGTTCTTCTACTATTGGAAGTCTTATGACTTGTCAATTCGCAATGTAAAAGAATTGTCCTTGCCAGAAACAACAAATCAGAGAAAGTCTGGATAAATGGGGCTGCGTTAAACTGCAGAGCTTCTGTATGGCAAAGGACATAGCTAGCAAATTAACTAGAAAGCCTACAGTATAGGAGAAGATCTTCATTAACCATAGCACAGACAAAGGCCTCATATCTAAAATATATCAACAGCTCAAAAAATTGAATCATTCCAAAACTAATCTCCAAAGAAACAACCATCTCATTAAAAGATGGGCCAAAGACTTAAAGAGAATCTTCTCTGAAGAAGAAATAAGAATGTTCTATAGACAAATGAAGAAATGCTCGACATATCTGGGCATAAAAGAAATGCAAATCAAAACAACTCTAAGATTCCATCTCACTCCAGTTAGAATGGCCAGGATCAAGAAATC
The DNA here is from genome assembly GCF_031878675.1 of Megascapheus bottae. Taxonomy (NCBI): domain Eukaryota; kingdom Metazoa; phylum Chordata; class Mammalia; order Rodentia; family Geomyidae; genus Megascapheus; species Megascapheus bottae. Next base: position 9,126,352 of record NC_143512.1, read on the forward strand.
TAATAACAGATGCTGGGGGGGATGTGGCCAGGAGTGATCACTACTACACTGTTGGTGGGAGTGCAAACTTGTTCAACCACTATGGAAAGCAGTATGGCAGTTCCTCAAAAGACTAAACATTGAACTCCCCTATTTCCCAGCAATTCCACTACTTGGCATTTACCCAATTGTCCAGAAACAAGGGCATACTAAATCCACTAGCACAATGATATTTATTGCAGCACTATTCACCACAGCAAAGATATGGAACCAACCTAGATGTCCCTCAGTTGATGAGTGGATCAACAAGATGTGGTATTTATACGCAATAGAATTCTATGCTACTGTCAGAAAGGATGACATTGCCCCATTTGTAAGGAACTGGAAAGACTTAGAAAAAATCATATTAAGTGAAGTAAGCCAGACTCAAAGGAACATAGGCTCAATGGTTTCCCTCATTTGTCATAATCAGTAGAAACCTTGGGCTCTCCTAGCAGAGATTTACAATAGAACAAAACCTAGATACATAAGGCCATATAGAATGACACTTAAATGAAAGGACCTCCAAGATATAGAAACAAAAGCCATATAATGAGTGATTGTTGTCCTTAATGTACTATGTTATCTCTCATCTCTCTTGCTGTCCCTTGGTTATCTCATATTGTTACAGTTTTTCACCTTGTTATGTGATATATTGTATGTATGTGTGTTTGGTTATTTGAAATAAGATAGGGGGGAAACAAGATGAGGGATGGGGATGGGGGAGGGAAATGGGGACCAAGACTTGAGAAAGGGTATCAATGTTTGTGAAATAATGCACCTTCTATCTGGTCAATATAATGTAACCCTTCTATTAATTACAATAGAAAATATATGGAAAAAATTGTCCTTGGCATTTCTGCCAAATTTGTTTTGTAAAACTCTACCCTCCAGAAGAATTTACTCACATATTTTATACTGTCTTATTCTACAAACATTTGTTGAGCAAGTTGTATACACCTTCAAGTGGAATAGGAAAATTCTTTTGTAGATGAATGAAATTATAAGATATAATTTTATGTTTCCTGTAAAGATACCCACAGAAAAGAAAATGTTCTAGATACTCCATAAATTTGACAATAATCTAGCGACTGGCCAAACCTAAATCCTTTTGAGCATTCTATTATTTGTAAGCCAAGAGACACAGATCAAGAGAAAAAATTGTTCACTGAGTTGAACACTAATTGGTCTCAATCAGTCATGTCTTACTTAGGGCAGCAAAAATCATTTTGCAAACTACATTGAAGAAAAAGAGAACTATGGATTATCCTCAGTTCACCCAAGGAGTCTATTTATAAACTTTGAGTTTTAGTCTTTAGCTTTAGCTTCGGACTATCAACATCTGGATTCCTTGAAGAGATTGAGTGGTACTACAAGTAAATTAGCCCCAGTATATCCCCAGTCCTGAACTGGCATGCATAGCTTCAGATTGTGAGAATTCATGACCACTTTATAAACCAAAGCCAAGCATCAGATGGAAGCTACAGACCCAGACTGAAACTCAAAGCTACTTTCTATAGCCCCAGGATCCAATTCTGCCTCGACACCAGGTTAGACTCTGCATCCTCTAACCAAACATCCAGAGGCATAGATCCCAGGACATAGACTTTTTGGCCAGTCTCTGTGGTCTCAGACCCAATCAAGATGCAGAAGCCTTTCATTCCAGCAGACACAGGGCCTCCTCCCTCTGGAAGACATGGCCCTTCCACCACTTCCACCTCTGCGCCCTGGAGAACCCTTAAGCACCTAGCATTCAGCACACTTATACTACCATATAAGTAGCTAACTAAACATTATAAAATAATTGAATAGATTAGAAAAGCAAGAAAAGGAGATAGATAATGTCAGGTAAACTACAATGAATTTTAAATAAAAGTTGTGAAATGACACAATAAAGGTCATTACATAATGAAAAAGGAAGCCACTTCATAAAGAAGATGTAACAATTGTGTATACATATGTACACAATATTGAACTGAAACACATAAAGGAAATATTAATAGTTATGGGGAGAGAGTCTGACTCTAAGGAAGGATTCCCTGTCCTCTTTAGATCTATGGTTAGATCATGAAGGCATTAAATCATTTTGCAAACATGAGGCTTAATCTACATTTTAGTCTAAATGAAACTATATATATAGAACATGCCAGACTACAAAGTAAGGCCTAAGAAAATTAAGACTTAAAGTTATATCAAGTATTATTTATGGTGACAATGCTATAAAACTGAAATTAATAGCAGGAAAAATGCATCAGCACCTTGCCAAAATATTTTAGCAAATCAAATTTTATAGCACATCAAACAGCATACCATTTACTTTGATTCTATAGGGATTTATCTCAATAAACAAAGATTGTTTGACATACATATACAGCTATTAATATAATATGCATATTAATAGAATGATAGATAAAACTCATGTGGTCATCTTAAATGTTGTGAAACATATTTGACAATATCTTTTGTGGGAATAACTAAACCAGTTAGGTACAGAAAGGCTGTACTTCAACACATCAAAAGCTATATAAGACAAACAAATAGCTAACAATTCAATATTGTGAGAAACTGAAGCTTTTCCTCCAAAATCAAAAATAAAATAAGGATTCCATTCTTGCCACATCCTTCAACATAATAGTGGAAGTCTTTCAGCAATCAAGTAAGACAAAGAAAGAAAATACACCCAACCTGAAAAAAGGGGAAGTTAAATTGTTCCCATTTGTAATTGATATGGGTTTTTGTATATAAAAACCTTAAAGCCACCACGAAAATCTACTATAAGTAATGAACAAATCCAATAATGTACAACATAAACATTCAATATTTATATTGCTAGTATTTTTTAAAAAACAATGAACTAACAATCTTATATGTTTAGGTCACAATCCTATTTTAATGAAAAGAATTCTACATGTAAGAGCTACAAAAACAAGAATTGGAATAACTTTAATCATAGCTAAACCACCTGAACAGTGAGAAAAGCAACTAAAGAAGACTCAAATACATGAAAAGTTATACTGTCATTATGGATCAAGACAACTATTATTGTTAAAATGTCTGTACTTTTCAAAGTAATTTGGAGACAACTTGACCTTTTTTTTAAAAAAATTCAATCATAAACTGATTTATTGAATGGTAACTCTATAAATATTTAAAAATAATAGAAATATAATTTAAAAAATTTAATGATAGCTTTTCAGTTGTTCACAGATATAGAAAATAAAACTATCTGTTATTTGGCATCACGAATAGTCTAAATAGCCAAAATGATCTTGGGCAAAAGTAACAAATGTAGAAAAATCAAGCAGGTTACAATCCTAGCACTTGGGTTGCTTAGGAAGGAGCATCATAAGTTTGAGACTAGCCTGAGCTACTTAGGTCCAGGACAGCCTTGTGTATACAGTGAAACGTTGTCCAAAAAATAAAATTAAAAATGTAAAATAAAGGGCTGGGAGTTTAGCCTAGTGGTAGAGTGCTTGCCTAATATGCATGAAGACCTGGGTTCAATTACTTGGTACCACATAAATAGAAAAAGCTAGAAGTGGTGCTGTGGCTCAAGTGGTAGAGCTCTAGCCTTGAGAAAGCCCAAGCACAGTGCTTAGGCCCCAAGTTCAAGCCCCAGGACTTGCACAAATAAAAAAAATACAAAATAAGGAACGGGGGAAAAACAAGATGAGGTGGGGGTGGGGGGAGGGAAATGGGGACCAAGACATGTGAAAGGGTATCAATGTATGGGAATTAATGCACCATCTATCTGGCAAATATCATGTAACCCTTCTATTAATTACAATAAAAATATATGAAAAAATTCAAAATATATGAAATAAAATAAAATACTATATTACAAAGATATACTAACAAAACAGCATAGCACTGGTATATAAAAAAGACGCAGTTGCAATGGAAGAAAATAAACAGTTCAGGAATAAATTTGTCAGTTACTATCAATCGATTGTGTGTGTGTGTGTATGTGTGTGTGTGTACAGTAGAGCTTAAATGCAGGACCTTATGCTCTTGCTTAGCTTTGCTCAAAGTGTGCTCCCGACAACTTGAGCCACACTCTCACTTCTCGCTTTTTCATTGGAGGTAGGAGTTTCAGACGTGGCTTTCTGGCTGGCTTTGAGCCACAATCCTCAGATCTTACTCTACTCAGTAGTTAGAATTACAGGCAGGAGCCACCAAGTGCCTGGCTATCAATTAATTTTTGACACATATTATAAGAATATATAATCTCGTCCATAAGTGACGTTGGAAAAGCTGGAAAAGCCAATTAAACAAATGAGTTTGCCTCAAACTAAAATACTTCACAGCCATGTAGACACTTTTAAAAAAAGTAAAAAGATAATCTTCAGAATGTGAGAAAATAATTATAAACCATACATCTAATAAGGGCTTAATACGCAGAACAAATACAGAACGGAAATAGCAAGAAATCAAATCACCTACTGAAAATGGGCAACAGATTTGAAGAGACATTTCTGAAGGAATGCATTCAAAATATCAATGCAAGGAACTGCAAAAGGAGGGAGGAAGTATGAACAGAGACAGTGATTTATTCATTTTATATTATGTAAAAATTGAACGACATAACTTGAGAATCAGGGTGAGTGAGAAAAATATGGGAAAAGGCTGGAAGGAGTAGCATTAATCAAAATGCCTTGTACTCATAACATGACATATGGAATAGTAACTTCTTTACACAACTACTCAATTAAAAAATAGAATACATTTGGGCTGGGAGTTTGGCCTAATGGTAGAGTGCTTACCTAGCATACATGAAGACCTGGGTTCAATTCCTCAGTACCACGTACATAGAAAAAAGCTGGAAGTGGTGCTGAGGCTCAAGTGGTAGAGCTCTAGCCTTGAGAAAGTCCAAGGACAGTGCTCAGGCCCTGAGCTCAAGCCCAGGACTGGCAAAAAATAAATTAATTAATTAAATTAAATAAAAAAATAAAATACACAGCATACATCTTATCCCTAAAATATAAATTAACACAGCTCTAATGGAAATAGGTTTCTCAAAATATTCAAGCCAGAACTATCCATGTGGTCCTGCGATCCCACTCCTAGGTGTTTACCCAAAGGAAACATAACCAAGTTTCTGAAAGACAAATGTGCACTAGCATGTTCACAATAGCCATAATATGGAATCAACCTGTGTCTATCCACAGATAACTAGATGGCGAGAAAGAAGCATCTATACACAATAGATTCTACATGGCCTGATGGCAAAACCAAATCATGCCATTTGTGAAGGACAATCCTACTTACATGTAGCGTCGAAGACAGGTAAGTTCACAGAAGCAAAAATCTAGAATGTAGTCCCAGTGGAGTTTGGAATACAGACTTGACATTGGAAATAACTGTGATTATAAAACACTGAATAAATAGACATTCCTGTCTTATTACTGAGACCTTGGTGACTGTTACCCGTCATAACTAACTACCTTGTTCATAGGAGATGAAACTGTTGGGACAGGTCTTGGGATTTTGGGTGTCATCTTGTAAATACTTAAGTTTTGGGGTTTTTTTAACTTGTGTTTTAACTCGGGGATTCCTCATTATTACTGCCTTGATTATGACCCTGAGACATCCGTTATTGAGATCCTTGACGTGCATTTTCTTTTGTTTTGAATATTTAAAAGAGAGAATCAAGAGCTAAAAGCTCTCAGAAAGGCACACTGGCTTTTGAGCTACGTTCCTAGCTTTTTCGTTGGTATTTGGATTTTAAGATAGGGTGTTCCTAACTTTTTCCTGGGCCAGCCTTGAACTCCTGACGCCTCTTGCCACTGCCTTCTCAAATAGCTGCAATTGCAGGGGTGCCCTATCCTCAACGGCATCTAAGATTCTTACTTTTTACAAGATTTACAAAGTACTTTTACCTTAAATGATTTACATTGTCCTAGAAGTCCATGAGGTACAACTTCCTGCAAGTTACAATGGAAAGGGACGGAATCCTGATAAACGTTTTAGTAATTAATTCTATATCAAGACTGAGTTGTTTTGTTGTTTTTTTTTTACAAAAACAAAAATAAGAAAAGAAAACTAAGATTTTAATAGCAATATTGTGCATGTGTGTGCTTTATGATTAGTTTGAATTTTTCATAAATTAAAAGCATCTTATTAATGACTCCCAATTCTGCTTTGCGTCTATTTATAATCTGTATCACTGCTTGCACTTTGTGATCCAAATAACTTTGTTTTTGTTTTTGTTTTTTTTTCTTTATGCCAGTCTTGGTGCTTGAGTAATGTGGATACTTTTCCCTAAGCTTTTTTCCCCCTTCAGTCAATACTCTACATCTCCATTTCTGGGGGGTTTGGTGATTAATTGAAGATAAGAGAGTGTCACAGAGTTTCTTGCCCAAGGCTGGCTTTCAACAGAAATCTCAGCCTCTTGTGTAGTTAGGATTTCAGATATGAGCACCTAGTTCAAGTCACATTTTAAAAATTATTACAGCTCAAATCATTTTTAAAATAATTCTCCTACTGTAGAAAACTAAAAAAGTAAACTGCTTTTCCAACACAACGTACCTTACCATATACCTCTCTCAACCTTTCTTTACCTTTTCCATCTGATTCAAACGCAACAAAAATATATGGCTGTGATTTAACTTAGACTTCTTACGTTTTCTTTTCTCTTTTCTTTTTTCTTCAAACATTTCAAACTGGAGTTTCTTCTTCCTGTGAAGGTTTTATTTCCTGCTGTCTTGTGCACAGAAGATCCTATTATCTTTCTCAGTCTTCCACTCCAGGAGATTCTTATAAATGTTACTGAGATTATCAGATGCTAGTGGTGTGAAAGGTGAAGACATTCTATTGATATTCTCTTGGCTAATATACATGTGTCCCCTGGTGAAGATTTTTCTTATCAAATTGCTTCACTTGTACCTTCAAAGGACAAATGAAAGGAGTTGAAACAATTATGCAGAAACTCCAGGCTTTAAGAGCAACAGCTGCTGCTGGTAATGAAGTAGGATTTTGTTCTGAACTATGTCCCCATTAATCACATTTTCTAGATAAGTTCTTGAACTTCTAGTTGGCCTCAGAGAAAGCGACAAGGGGCAGGCTATTAGAACTGTGAATTCAGAAGAGATTTAATTCCAAACCTTAACAAATCCACTGAAGTTGCTTTTGGATTCTGGCATCTGAATAATATAATTTAATATAATTGCAATTATAACATCACATGGAGAGGTTGTTTTCTGAACATAAATGATGCCTACATTCCTAAACTCCTTTTCTTTGGGCTTTTCTTTAAGGTTATCTATCCAAATGTATTTTAAGAAAGTGAGTATATTTATGAAGCAATTCTCAATTGAGTTCATGATTTAGCTCTTCCAGTGTTAGTGTGTTGGTGACCTGGGATTGCTTTCTTTCTGCGCTTCAGGTAACTAGAAATAACCAGTTCTTCAGCCAAATCACAGCTAGTCAGCACAGCAAAGAGCAGACTGCACAAGCTGATGTGAAAATAGTTGCAAACAAATGTCCCTCATTAAGAACTTGTTAGGGCAAGTCACACATCAGCCAATTGCCAAACAAAAGAATGCATGTCTTGACACTGGGAGAAATTACTCTAGTCTCAACTGCCTGATCAACAGCTTTTAAGCTAATAAGGATGGGAAGCATAGACGGCCCTGGATACGAGTATTGTCCATCCCTTGTGTCATTCTGGAGCGAAAGGAGAATGGTAGAGTTTCTTTTCTTTCTTTTTTTTCTTTTAAGCATGGAAGGAAGAAATGTCACACACTATTGTAAGTATAGGATGGAGCTCATAAGAGCAAACACAAGCTGTCTGCTGCATCAAGGTAGTATTTAGGTGAGCATAAAAATGTGAAAATAAGGTGTAAACAAAATTTCAGATGATAAGTCGTATAGTGATAACAAAGCAGGAAAATGTAGCTAAAAAGGAAGGAGACTGAAATGCCTCAAGAGAGAAAACACAGGTCAGCAAAGTGTAAACATTGACCTGGGCTATAATTGACCCTGGAAGTATGCCTGTGGGTGGCTCTGCAGTCAAGGAACTCCTGATAAAGGGAACAGCAAGTGTGAACGCTTTGAATGGGAGCCAGCTGGGAACTGAAATGCCACAATAGCCAGAGGGCATTATCAAATCAACAATTATACCAAGTTAACTTAACCAGTTAAGGAAGGAATTATTGAAGATTATTCTAATGGAGACTGATAAGGAAAAGACAACCAAATTCTGTGAAAACAAAAATCAGGGGAAACCCTATGACCCAGCAATTCCACTACTTGGCATTTACCCAACCACCCAGAAACAAGGACATACTAAACCCACTAGCACAGCCATGTTCATTGCAGCACTATTCACCATAGCAAAGATATGGAACCAACCTAGATGTCCCTCAGTTGATGAGTGGATCAACAAGTTGTGGTATTTGTACACAATGGAATTCTATGCTGCTGTCAGAAAGAATGACATTGCCCCATTTGTTAGGAACTGGAAAGACTTAGAAAAAATCATATTAAGTGAAGTAAGCCAGACTCAAAGGAACTTAGGCTCAATGGTTTCCCTCATTCGTCATAATCAGTAGAAACCTTGGGCTCTACTAGCAGAGATTTGTAATAGAGCAAAATCTTGATACATAAGGACATATAATGTGAAGCTAATTGAAAGGACTTCCAGGATAGTGAAACAAAAGCCATATAATGAATGATTGTTGTCCTTAATGTACTATGTTGTCTCTCATCTCCTTTGCTGTCCCTTGGTTATCTCATATTGGTATAGTATCTCACCTTGTTATCTGATTTATTGAATTTATTTGTATTTGGATATTTGAAATTTGATAGGGAAGGGGGAAAACCAAGACGGGTGGGGGGTGTGGGGGGGAGGGATACGGGTACCAAGACATGTGAAAGGGTATCAATGTATGTGAATTAATGCACCTTCTATCTGGCAAATATCATGTAACCCTTTTACTAATTACAATAAAAAAATTAAAAAAAAATCAGGGGAAACCTTTTAAAGCCAGGAAGGATGAGAAAGTTGTAGGTTGTGATTACTAATACAAGGGAAAAGTATACTCAGTTCTATCTTCATGGAAGTTTGGCAACTTGGAGCTAAGTACACAAGAAGTTATAAACCTGCTTTCCACAGAATCTGGAGGACAGGGGCACTTCATCCTGGATTTCACTTAACATAGGTGGCCCCAGCGTCTTTGAGAAGATAGTCCTACATCAGAAGAGCAAACAAGGATTTTGAACTGTTTTATGCTTCACAGAGCCAAAGAAAAAATGTAAATAAGAAGATGGATTTTTTAAAGTAATATTTTTGTTTTGTTTTTAAGGCAAATGCTGTAAGAAAAGATAGTCGGGCCCTAAAGTCAGGAAGGAGCTAGTCAGAATTGTGATCACATTTGGGAGAATGATAAACCTGTTGGGACAGCATAGACAACGGAGGAGAGAAAAATGAAGACAAGTTAAACAGAGAAGCAGGGGCCCATTAAGAACACCACATTAAGAAGTAGGTTTTATTCCAAGTAGAACAGGAAGCCTGTGGTGTATCAGTAGGAAAAAATATTGTTCTTGTTAACTTTTGTCCACACAGAAAAAACATTAAGTTCAAAGAGAATTAATAGATAATATGACATTACATAATATAAATGCTATCATATGCATAGTGGTTATCATGTAAAATGTAAATAATGTAAAATAATAAATATATATAAAGAACTGCAATTTATGGCACATTGATTATTTTATTTCTGCCTTGAAATCTTGAAGTTGTAATGAAAAGACAAGTTCACTTTACTAGTTATGAGTAGTTTGCATAGATTCATATTGGCTTAAGTACTATCTTCATTTTGGTGATTTTGTTCAAATGTCCTTTCTTTGTCTAATGTTGAAGAACTCTGACAATTTCTATTTAAAAAAAATCAGTATCTATTTTATATTTATAAATGATCTCATGCAATCTCATGATTTTAAAGGCAACAAATTTTATTAATGACTAAAGTTTTATTTCTGGCCTGGGGACTGCACCTAGCTGGCATGCCATTTAGATGTAGCTATTGAGATAGAATATGTTTTTGTTTCTTTCTTTTTTTTGAGGGGAGAGGGTTCTAAAAATAATTTTCAGTCTACTAAGAAAATAAATATGCATGATTACATTTTTCTTGTCCAATTTATTTCTCTTCTAATAGTGTGGGATACAAATAAGATGGGCATGATTGTGTGATTTTCCCTGTCTTACTGAACATGATGGAGATGAAAGATGAAGTACTTGGTACTTTCATGACTACTGAGATAGAAAATGCTCCATGATCTTTATTCCAAAGTTTTTACCAGAGGTGAGACTGTTGAATCTCAATTGGTTGAGTTTCGTTTGCCTCCATAATGAGTTTCTTGCCCCTAGACTATAGGCTACCATATTGATTAATCAAAGCCTGTGACCTAGCCAGTCCAGACATCTCCCTCTTCTGTATAATGAATGTTGTCATATGTGTGTTTTTCTCAGCAAACTAAAAATGTCCAAGTATCTGTCACCCAATCTTCAGGAGAAAATAACCTTCAAGTATTTTTATTTTTGTGAGGTCATTTAACAAATGTTCGGCTTCTATTACATGGCCAAAAGCTGTTTATTGAAGGGTGTAGATTTCAGTCACCTCATGAAGGACAATTTTCCTAGAAAATAATCCAGTGTTGCCTCTACATTAAAGAGAGAGAGAGAGAGAGACAGAGTGAGAGAGAGTGAGAGACAGACAGAAGGAGACAGAAAAGGAGAGGAAAAATGCATTATTATGTTCAACTAATGAGATTTTGGGAGTCAATTTTGATTTTCTACTCTGACAATGAGTGTTAAATGGAATATTTTGATATGAATCCCCTCTCAAGTATATATGTGTACCTAAATGTGGCTAGAATGAGCATTTTATATATTTTTCTATAATATTTAAATCTTATTTACACTAAACACCCTGCCTCATGTTGTTTCTGGTGTTGGATACACACATATATAAAAACTGAACAAAACTGTTACAAGTTAAGTCACACACTAACTCTTATGTCATTGGCTGGAACTTTCTCTAAATATATTCTGAAAACTATAAGGAAATGACTATAAATATCCACATGCTTAAAAAATTCAAGTCACTAGAGAGAAAAATAAAAAAGAAGCTAAATCTGATTAGTTAATATTTAGAATAAAATTTGGAACCAGAAAGAAGTGTGAATTTATTCTATTTGTTACAGAATGATTAGTGATAACAGATTATATTCATACTACTCCTTTAGAATTTTTTTTTTTTTGCCAGTCCTGGGCTTGAGCTCAGGGCCTGAGCACTGTCCTTGAACTTTCTCAAGGCTAGAGCTCTACCACTTGAGCCTCAGCACCACTTCCGGCTTTTTTCTATGTATGTGGTGCCGAGGAATCGAACCCGGGTCTTCATGCATGCTAGGCAAGCACTTTAACCACTAGGCCAAACTCCCAGCCCTCCTCTAGAATTTTTAATAAGAATTTCCAAATGTCCCCAGAAACTAAAAGTTCCATATGTCACTCAGAAGGTCATTTTTGTTGTTAAAAATGCTCTGTTTCACCTGTTTTAGAGATATTTACCCCCATGGTTTTTGTTGTTGTTGTTATTTGTTTTTTTCACTCCTAATTATTTGTCATCTGAATCTTTCTGAAATTTTTCTAGGAATTCCCAAATTCCTATGTCTTAAACATGTTTTTAGACTAGTTCTATCTCATGTAATACTACCAGTTTTTCCGTATGCTAGTAACCAGGAATTTTTTGTATTACCAAGTTTCAGTGGCAGTTTTCTTTGTTTCAAAAATTAATCAAGGTTTTCTGGAGGTTCTGCAATTGGGCTATTGCTCTGGAAAACTATGAGCCCTCCAAGTACATAAGAAACATGGCTGTCATCTCTTTTACTTCCATGGCTTGGCTTTTCATGCTGGGTTGATTCTCAGTCAAGATTTTTCACTGTATTTTCTCAGCAATATCTTTTGCTATGGAGAAATATTTGATCTTAATCATGTTCAACTCATGGTTTATTTCTTGGTTTTTGCTTTTTAAACCTTATTGTTTTTCTCAACTTAACAAGATTGTACTAGAGAGTTATAGTTTAACTTGTTTAAAATTACCTGGCATTCTCTCCTTATCTTCTATTCCTTCCCCCACAGACTCATTTTTTTTTATTTTCTACTTTCTCCATCACATGTATATTGAGTATGTTTGCTGTATTTGTCTCATTCCCTTTTTTATTCCTTTTACGTTCACCTTCCCTCCCCCAAATAAAATCCTCCCACTCCTTAAAAATCTTGTTTCAGCTACTGTAGTCATTTTTATTAAATATCAGTTGATTGCTCAAAGGGTTTACTCTTTGGAATTTTACTCCTGTATAATCCTATACTTTAATCAACTAAATCATGTGTTAAAGCTTATACCTTATCTGCCTCTATGCATTATTTGGGGCCTGCTTTACTTCTCTTAGTGTGATATTTTCCAGATCCATTCTTTTCCCTGCAAATAACGTAAATTTCTCTCTCTCTCTCTCTCTCTCTCTCTCTCTCTCTCTCTCTCTCTCCCTCTCTCTCTCTCTCTCCCTCCCTCCCTCCCTGCCTCTCTCTCTCTCTCTCTCTCTCTCTCTCTCTCTCTCTCTCTCTCTCTCTCTCTCTCTCTCTCTCTCTCTCTCTCTCTTGCCTGTATTAGGGCTTGAACTCATGGCCTGAACACTGTTTTTGAGCTTTCTTAAGGCTAGCACTCTCCCACTTGAGTCATAGCACTATTTTCAGCTTTTTCTATGTATGTGGTACTGAGGAATCAAACCTAGGACTTCATGTATGCTAGCTACATGAGGCACAATTTGAAGCCACACTCCAGGCCATAAATTATTATTTTAAAAATAATTTTAAAATTCAAATACACAGTAGGAGCTAGACAACTTTATTTTTTTTACATAAACAATGCTATGTTGGTGATATTTGCAATAATTTTATCAGTTAGAAGGATGTCTTGGGCCAGATACTGGTTGTCTCACCCAGCTACTCAGAAAGCTGAGATCTAAGGATCTCAATTTGAAGCCAGTCAGAGCAGGAATGTTAGTAAGACTTTTATTTCCAATTAATCACCAAAATGCAGGATGTGGATATGTGACTCAGGTGGTAGGACACGGTTGTTGTGCAAAAAAGTTTAGACAATGCCAAGGCCCTGAGACCAAACCTCAGGACTGGGACAAAAAAAGTAAATTAAATAAAAATACGTTATGGAAACTTTAATGGTAAAAAGAGATAACATTTGGAATGTATTCTAAAATTCAACATAGAAGCAAAGTACAGAAAAGAAATATAGGGGCCCGGAGTTTGGCCTAGTGGTAGAGTGCTTGCCTTGCATGCACAAAGACCCAGGTTCAATTCCCTGGTACCACATACATAGAAAAAAAAAGCCAGAAATGGTGCTGAGGCTCAAGTAGTAGAGCTCTAACCTTGAGAAAGTTCAAAGAAATATAGACTAGTATGTTAAGTTTTGAGAGAAGCACATAAAATCTCTCTTATTCCTTTCTAGGTTTTAACTTTGACATGTTTATACTAACCATAATACATGAAAAGTACATAAGAATGTACTCATGATGTTCACTTAAGACAAGAATGGTAAAAATGTGCTATGTGTATTCTTATTTTTGCTCTCTGTGCCTGTGGAAAACTAAGTCTCTAAGCCAAGCCTCTAACAACAAACGATTAGAAGACAAAACATTTAGGTATTTGTTCCCTTTTTCCCCCCTATTTATTTTTGCTCTCTCTGTATGAATGATCATTTCTTTGATTATTACATGAGCATTTCAATACATTATAACATATACCTCTAAGTCTACTGGGGAGAGAGACTGTGGAAGCTACTATTCCAATTTCAGAGTTTATCAAAGTTTATCCATACCTTTTGCTCTTGTAGACCCACAGAAGTTCAATGTTCAAGAATAAAACTAGCAATGTAGCTAGTGTTTCTGAGTGACAATATTGAAGAGAGTGGTCTCTGTCCTTTGGGACCACAGAAGTCTTTTAGGTCATCAGAAGATGACTATATGAAACCACTGGGATTTCCATCCTGATTTCCTCAGTGCACACATGTGGCTGTCCATCTAAGGAGATTCTAATCTTTAAATAACTACCAGAAGTAATGAATCCCAGCCCTTAATTCCAGCACTTCTGGCACAGATCAGTCTCAGTTTCTAACATGGGCAAACAGCCGACATCTCCATGTGTATGGACAGATGGAAAAGAAATGTTTGATACCTATTCCACTGATAGTCTCTACAGTAATTCTCTGGCCTCCCATACCCAAGGGACAGTGAGAAAGAGGACTTTATTATTTCTGTGTTATGGAGGTAGAATTTATGTTTATCAGTGCCATTGTGTTTTGTTAATATGTCAGCCTTCATCTTTAACTCTGATAGTTGCTTAACTATCAGAAATTGGCCTGTTATAGGTGTCATAGAAACTACAAATTTAAATTAAAATTAAGGTTTCTTTCCTAGCACTAGTAGTTCAAAACTATAATTCTAGCTATCAGGAAGCTGAGTTTTGTCATGTTTATTTTTATTTATTTTTTATTTATTTTTTATTTATTTATTTATTTATTTATTTATTTTTTGTTCAGTCATGGGCCTTGACCTCTGGGCCTGGGCACTGTCCCTGAGCTCTTCAGCTCAAGGCTACCACCCTACTCCTTGAGCAACAGGGCCTCTTCCAGTTTTCTGGTGGTTTATTGGAGATAAGTGTTACACAGTCTTTAGTGCCCAGGCTGGCTTTGAACTGCAATCCTCAGATCTCAGCCTCCTGAGTAGCTTGGATTACAGGCAAGGAAGCTGAGATTTGAGGCTCTCAATTCAAAACCAGTCTGGCAGAAAAAGTCTGGGAAGTTCTTATCTCCAATTAACCACAGGAAAGGTGGAAGTAAAAGCATAGCTCAAGTGGTAGAGTGTAAGTCTCGAGTGAAGAAGGTATGGGGCAGAATCCAGGCCCTGAATTCAAGCTGCGGTACCAGCACACAAAAAGCTGGTACAAGCATATAGTGAAAGTAGTATCTACTTTATAAGTCTCAGTGATGCCAAACTAGTTGATACTCATGGGTCCACTTTGAAGGGAGCTAGGAGATCCTTTGTTTCACTTTTGAGATTTTCCAAGAGGAGTCAAACTCAAGGCTCCCATGTTTCTGGCACTAAAGAAAAATCATATGAAACTGGGAAGTCCCAATGCACTTCTCTCCATGTGAGATGAGCATGGAAGCTGCCTCAATCCTTCTGTCTTACAAGGAGAAAACAAGGACTTACTCCAAAATTCTCTTCCCTTGTCTCTAAATGTTGATAATTGTGCTCATTGCCAGTAAGGATCATTTAAATATGTCTCATACTACCTTGGAATATTTTTACATCACAACTATACATTTCAGTGTATGGCTTCCATTTTAATATCACTTAATACTTATTTTTAGTTATGCACAAGTATAATTGTAATCAAAACCTTTAATCACCATTGTGGCACAGGTATCCCCAAATTAGATGAGATCTATCTAAAAACAATGAATCCAGCTGTGTTACATCAGCCTATATCATTGCCCCCTTAACTAGAAACCACCTTCTTTGAGAGCAAGAAATTCACTATGTATCCTTCAGCCATAAATAGGATTAGATGATTAAGCACTCTAAAACATTACTAAATTAATTGAATGTATAAACGTTTAATTTGTGCCATAGGAGACAGATTAAAACTTCATATTGAAATAATACATAATGGCGGTTCTCTTAGATAGAAAAATTAGGGTTCAAAGCAGTTAATTCATGCAAGGTTATCCATGTACAAAGGCTAGAGCTGGAATTAAAATTTAAGAAGCCTGGCTCTACTTACTTTATGAGACTATTAGGTGTAGATTTATTAATATGGTGCAGTGTCATTCCCTTCAGGGATTGAACTGAGACTGCTATTTCTTCTTATGTTCTAACAACATAAAATAAAATAGGACATAGGTAATTAGAGTACAAGTTGGAAATCGCCTGCCAGAGGATTTTAGAAAATGACATAATCAAACTTCCTTGGGCAGGTACACTTTTAGAAAAAAGACCTTTAAAGAGATTGACTTCCCAGATTATTCTAAAAAGGTATTTTTCAATCCCAGTACTATAGAAGGGAATAAGAATATTCTGGGAAAATGAAATTGCAAGATTGCAATCGAAATGGAAGGAAGAGAATATGGCAAGTCATAAAGGCAAGTGTATCATACCTAGTGACTTTTCAAACATTGTCAAGCAAGAGAAAGAGTAATTGACTATTGATATAAGAACTTAAGAGCTCCAATTCAAGCAGGGAGTGGAGAGTAAATGATACTATTAAGAGAAATAGGAGCTAGATGATAAAAGAAGCTAAAGTGGAATGAAAAGAATCCATTCAACGAGACTCATAGAGAAAAGCATACATTGGAATCTTTGAAGGTTGTACCCTAAGAAAGGGGATTTGCAAAACTTTAAAGATGGCTTTTTTATTATACACAATGATGAAATTAATTCATTTCCTTCTAGAGAAGGACATTATACAAGGAGAGCCCCAATGTTTTCATTGTGAATTCTGAAAAATCACATTTTGGGCTCTCCATTATAGTGTTTGATTTCTTAGACTTTAGTCACCTTAATGTTATGTTGTCTTGGTCTTCCACTATGTGAATAGTGATAGAGCCATCTATGTGACCACAGGGTGGCTTTGAGAATTTTCCCATACTGCCTATAAATAATGCAGGAAAGACAGTGAAAATGCAGACAGCAGTCATATGCATATATAGCACCTCATTTTTCACTGGAAAATCACTACCAGGACTCCTCGTAATTGAGGTTTATAGTTAGATGTTATCATAGATTGTTGAACTTTCACATATCTTTCTGTATTTATAGCTGTTCCTAGGTTCACATTTTTATCTATCAGTCTTCTTCCAAAAGACTTAGCAAGGATTTATTTCTGAAAACATTTGAGTCATGTGAGTATGATAAACCAGAGAAAAGGTCTCCGTATCATCAAGGATATGTTGAAATTAGCAGATATTGCAGGATTGTATTTCAGGATTTACTTTGGGATTTTTTGGTCCTAGAAATAGCATGGTATGTGTTGGTGGTGAATTCTCAGCTTAAATCGTGACTGCCTGTTTAAATAAGAGCAGTTACCCTTCCCCACGTTAGGAGATTTCAGGGTTTTTGAAACCTCATTTGAATAATGGAAACAGACAGTGTAGGGATTATCATGTCATTGTTGGCCTGTTGTTGGAAACCAGCAACAATTGATCCAATGTCAAGAAGAACATTAACAGCAACAATTGCATACAGAATTGATGCCTATATTACTTACATTATGTGTGAAAGGTGGAGTGACAGGAAAAAAATGCAGAACCAGAAAATGAGAATTGGAATGTTGTAGCTGCAAGTTTAGAGTGATATTTTTCTCTGCCTAATGCCCAAGGTTGTTCTATAAAATAAAATTGTCCAGTGGTTGTAAAACTTTGTAATAAACAGACAAGATTCTCACCTACTTATTTTTTTCATGTATTAATTCAACCAATATTTTTTGAGATTCACTTGTACAAAGTACTGTATTAGTCTCTAGGCATATATTAGTGAGAAAATTAGAAACTGCCCTAATATTTTGGAGCTTTCTTACAAGCTTGTGCTATATTTCACGTAGACAATGACTGATATTGTGTCCTGTGTAGGTTTTAGCCAAATGCAAGAATACTATGTATATCATTTAATCTTTTATTCTCTGTTTAGGGGTCCATCTGTGAGGGTAGGATTGACTTTTACTACAATGTGACTTGGAAAATGTATTCAATTGATACAATTTCTTTAAGTCTTTATAAATTGAAAATAATAGAGTGTTTAACCTTACCTTAAGACTATTAGAACATAATTAACCATAGCTTTTAAGACCATCCATGTATTATCTGGCATGCAGAGAGTCCCCCATAAATTATGACATAACGCTAAGCACAGAAAAGACAAATAGTATACGATTCTGCTTCTACAAGGTATTTAGTACAGTCAAAAACCATAGGGGGAAAACTAGAATTGTGATTTTCAAAGTCTGGGAAGGGGAAGAAATGAGGAGAACTTGCTTAATGTCACAAAGATTCCATTGTGTCAGATAAAGATCTGTGGAGACAGGTAGTGGTGATGGTGGGACCTTATGAATGTACTTAAAACAGTTACAATAGTAATTTTTTCTTGTTACATATATTCTACTCCAATAAAAAACAGGGGAAAATAGTAATATTCACTTTTCCCACACAATTATGGGCATGTGGACTACCTCTTGTCCTCATTCAGTTGCTAAACTTCTCATGAAGGGGTAATCTAGGGGATTTCTAAATAATTCACATGGCCAGAGTCATAGGAATGGCACAATATCAGCTTGCAAGGATTCTGTTCATTTCCATGCAGAATTTTTAGGCCTTGCAGCCTCCATCAATAATCCATAGCTTGTGAAGAAGGGAATAGCCATTGGATGATTCAGCCACAGAAGCCAGTGCCACCTCAAGGGAGAGCCTGAGGCAAGTGACTACTTCACTTTCTTCCGTAGGGGGAGACACTGCCTTCCATAGACCAAGCAATCCCGGAAAGGGAAATGTGAACACCATCTTCTTGCTACACTAGCCTATCTGGGGCAGGGAGGTAGGCAGAATATTTGTGTTTCCCCCAACCATGAAGACAGCCTGTCCTATTGTGAAGGACCTTCATGCTAGCAGGATGTATGGCACGCACACCCTGCCCACCCCAGAGGGCCAATTAAGAAACCCACCAGATAGGATGCTGGACTAAACCTGGGAGAGTGTCACAGTCTGCTTTCACAGGTCTCTCTGCCAGCCTGGCTGTCTGTCAGCTCCTGCAGCCTGAAAGCCATTGAAGCAGGTGCTACGTTAATATGCATTATTCCTCCTTTCAACTGCATTTGATCTGTGGGCAGGACACACCACACACAGAGGCTTTTGGTGAGCTCCTTCCCCAGAGTACCATTTCTCTCAGGGATTTTCAGTACAGAAAATCCAGAGACTAGAACTTCCAGTTAAGAGAAACAGCTGGTGCTTGAACAATCACAGTGTAGCTGATGAAGTGGTTTTCTTTTCTCATTTTTTTTTCATGACATGTCTTATCCAGAATTCTGTTTTGGATTGTATCAATGATATTACCTTAAAGTGCCAAGGAGAGTGTATCAATTCCCTAGGACTGCTGTAACAAAATACTGTGCAGTGGCTGGCTTAAAAAAAAAGAGAATTCTTTTTATGTATCTGGAGATGGAGAGTCTAAAATTAAGGCATGTCTTGGGTTGGTTCTTTTGGGGCTTATAGAATCAGTTGTGCACAGATCCCCTGGCTTCTGGCAGCTGTCAACAATCCTTAGATTGCTGGGATTGTGAGACAGTAACTCTAGTCCCTGCCTATCTCACATGGCATTCTTCCATGCTTGTCTCCTCTGTGACTCTAATATTTCTGAATCTTCCTCTCAGAATAAGGTGAGCAGTTGTAGAAGTGCAGATTCACATTCATCCATCATGTGCTCAACTCATATTTATCACAGCTTCAAATATCTTCCGTCTAAATAGAGCCTAAGTTTTGGGGCACTAAAATATAGGTGTTTGGCCTCCAGTAGAACAAAGCCTTGCCCTTTAAAAATAAACAAAAAATTAAAAATTAAAAAAATAGAAATTCATCTTAACATTTTGTGGGTAGACAAGGGGAACAGGAGCTTTCCCTGCAGCCCCAGATGGGAGCCACAAACTTTCAATCCTCTTGCTTCAGTCTCCCAAGGCATTCACCACCACCATGCCTGGCTCAATGCATTTTTGGAGGGGCACAATAGTTTCTACAACCGAACAGATGGAGAGAAGAGCAACCAGAGTTTTTTTTTTCTATACCTATAGAGGCTTCTTCAAATAGAATCTCAGTCTTCTGAATAGAGAGTATGGGGTAAAGCTACAAACAGAATTGAGGTTCATGGCTGCTCACTTGCAGATCACAAGAAGGAATGGGAAAATGTTAGAGTCAGTTCTCATTGTATGTGTTAATTACTGCTTTGAAAGATGCCTTAAGCCAGAAGGTGCTGGCTCATGTTTGTAATTCTACCCACTCAGGAGACTGAGATCCAAGAAATGTGGTTTAAAGCCAGCTCAAGCAGGAAAGGTTGTGAAACTCTTATCTACAACCACATACACACACACACACACACACACACACACACACACACATACACACACACACACACACACAATGGTGGCCTGAACATAGAAGTAGCAATTATTATACCACTGTTTCTAGAAAATACAATTCGGTTTATGAAGGTTTGTAGTCACATCTTTAACGAATTAGGATCAAGCCCTGTTTTCTGTGTTATTATTTATAAGTATTTCATTTCTTATACATTGCTGATTCCTTAACATTGAAGTCATGACAAATAACATCACAATTCATGTCTAAGAAACCTTCCTATTACACCTAATTTCTCCTTTAGGTACCTGCCCACTTTCTTGTGCTCAAGAACACTGACCAAATTGGGGTCCACTTTGAAAAGTGAGATCACCAGCTAGAAGCTGGCAGACCACAGTCTACTCCTAAAAGCCAGGGGTTTATAATAGCAGAAAGAGAAGCAGAGCATTGTGGGTCCTCAGGAGGATCCTGACTAGCAGGGAAATCAAAGCCTTTGCCATTGTAAGGATGTCTGAGTATGACCATGAAGTATCAGCATTCTTTATTTTAGGACTGCAAATAATGCCAGTGAGGAGACAAATATGCCATTATAGAATCTGAAAACACCAAGAGTACATCGCAGTTATTCTCAGTAAACATGGTGGTGAAAGTTCCTTCATCGCCCTGCCCATCTCAACATGAACAGACACCAACAAAGAACAATAGAATGGATACAAATCAAACAATACAACACCACCTTCAAAATAGCACAGTGTTAAATAGTTAATATCATGGGTAATAGTGTTAAACCCTAGGTGATAAGATCCATACTGGGGAAAGAGATACAGGAAAAACCCTGAATCTGATAGATTTACATATAATTATAAAAAATGATGGAGTTACCAAAACTAATCTCCAAAGTAACAACCATCCCATTAAGAAATGGGCCAAACACTTAAAGAGAATCTTCTCTGAAGAAGAAAAAAAATGGCCTATAGACACATGAAGAAATGCTCAACACCTCTGGTCATAAAAGAAATGCAAATCAAAACAACTGTAAGATTCCACCTCACTCCAGTTAGAATGGCCAGGATCAAGAAAACTAATAACAACAGATGCTGGAGGGGATGTGGCCAGGAGGGATCACTACTACACTGTTGGTGGGAGTGCAAACTCGTTCAACCACTATGGAAAGCAGTGTGGCAGTGCCTTAAAAGGCTAAACACAGAACTCCCCTATGACCCAGAAATTCCACTACTTGGCATTTACCCAACCATCCAGAAACAAGGGCATACGAAATCCACTAGCACAACAATGTTCATTGCAGCACTATTCACCATAGCAAAGATATGGAACCAACCTAGATGTCCCTCAGTTGATGAGTGGATCAACAAGTTGTGGTATTTGTACACAATGGAATTCTATGCTGCTGTCAGAAAGAATGACATCACCCCATTTGTTAGGAAATGGAAAGACTTAGAAAAAATCATATTAAGTGAAGTAAGGAACTTAGGCTCAATGGTTTCCCTCATTTGTCATAATCAGTAGAAACCTTGGGCTCTACTAGCAGAGATCTGCAATAGAGCAAAATCTTGATACATAAGGCCATATAGTATGAAGCTAATTGAAAGGACCTCCAGGATACTGAAACAAAAGCCATATAACAAATGATTGTTGTCCTTAATGTACTATGTTATCTCTCATCTCCTTTGCTGTCTCTTGGTTATCTCATACTGTTACAGTATCTCACTTTGTTAGCTGATATATTGAATTTATTTGTATTTGGTTATTTGAAATTTGATAGGGAAGGGGGGAAAACCAAGATGTGGGGGTGAGGGGGAGGGTAATGGCTACCACGACATGTGAAAGGGTATCAATGTATGTGAATTAATGCACCTTCTATCTGGCAATTATCATGTAACCCTTTTATTAATTACAATAAAAAAGAATGAAAAAAATGATGGAGTTATTTATTTAGCAATGATAGTACTTTTTCTGTCATTGGATTAAAGGAACATAGGAGATAGACTCTGAGTTAAGTGAAAAAGAAGGAGTTAAATTTTGTTCTTGTTTTTTCCCATGGAATGTGATATAGACATGGCAAACATAGCTGAAAGCCTGTTATAAAGGTGCCATGATGGGCTCTGAGAATAAAAGCATGGATGATAAATATGCAAACACTGGAGATCCCTGATTCATCTGCGGAGAAGAAAGAATGGTAGAGAGAACAAGATGGGCTAGCAGACAAAAGAGGAAAAAGGGAATGTGTATAGTATTCAAGGAGAATAATTTTGAAGGGAACATCCATTTGCATTAATACCTTTAGTTTTAGATGTATTTACCTTAAAATGGTGTATAATCAGTCTGTTCAAAACAGTTTCTACAGGAAATGGAAGTGTAATATAGGACAGTCATATTTTTGTGAAACACAAAGAGCTGAAACCTTCGTGTATCATAATAAGATAGAACTTGCATTTTTCACTAGCTATTGATTTGTACCATGTTGAGCACATCTGCGGATTCCTTTGTCTAAATCAAGACAGTATCTCCAATGTGTTCCAGTTAACATCATGTCCTCGTAATGAAAACGATTTCACCAAAGACTATCTTTGGTGAAGCAGTATTAAAAAAATAATTGACACATCCTAACTGCTCAGGAGGCTGAGATCTTTGAATCAAGGTTCAAAGCCAGCCTGGACACAAAAGGATCTGAGACTCTTATTTCCAACTAACCTCTAGAAAACGGGAAGTGGGGCTTGGCTCAAGGGTAGAGTGGTGGGCTTGGCTCAAGGGTAGTGTGGTAGCCTTGAACAGAAGAGTTCAGGAACAGTGCCCAGACTAGTTCAAGCCCCAAGACCCACAAAAAAAAAATGACAGAAAACATTGCTACTGTGAACACAAAGTATAAGGATTTTCTTGAAGAAAAAGACAACAGGAATATCTGCACTGAAAAGTGAACTAATTTGAATTTTTTGTGTGATAGACATTCTTCTATTCTATAACTGTGTGTGTGTGTGTGTGTGTGTGTGTGTGTGTGTGTGTGTGTGTGTGTGTGTGTGTTGTAGTCCTGGAGCTTGAACTCAGGGACTGGGAATTTTCCCTGAGCTCTTTCATTGAAAGCTACTGCTCTACCACTTGAGCTATTGTACTACTTCTGGATGTTTTTGAGTACTTTATTGGATATGAGTCTCACAGACTTTCCTGCCAAGGCTAGTTTTGAACTATGATCTTTAGAGCTCAACTTTTTGAGTAGTTAGAATTACTGGCACAAGCCAAAAGCTTTGGCCGTGGACATTCTTATAGTTCAGACTTAGATATGTGATTTTACAGATATTTCTTGAGAATAGTTAAAGGCAACCTAATGCTTCAAAGATGAAATTGATGCAGAAAAATGAGAAATTTGAAAGCTGGCTGTAATGACAAAGTTGACAGCTTCTGCATAACTATTTTTGAGAACACTATTTTTGAGAACATTGCTGTATTGTTGCTATCATTAACTGATGTGATTTATTACTGCATGTAATGAATTGTGATGGCATTTAGAAGTTATTTGCAACTTAGTGAATAACTAACTGAGTCAATATTTGACAAATTACCAGAATTGGATATCATAAAACCATGCATTGATATAATATTGACCAACATTTTTAAAATTGTTCAAGGAGAAGATTGTGTGACATTTTTACCACTCTGAGATAATACTTTCCCAACATAGCCTGTTTTACTTGTGGTCTTCTCATTCTTGAAGTTTGTATTCATTGCACCAAGAATTTTTATCATGATATTTCAAACATGCATATACTATATATTACTCATAATACCTTTCTCAATTGCTTTTTCCTTTTTTCAAATGTGACAGCACATAAAAAGTATGCCATTTCAAGATCACTGCAGTATTTGGTAAACTATCACATTGAGACTTTCAGTGTCAAAAATGATCAATCATTACTTATAAAGATTATCAAAATATGAGGGCTGGGATTGTGGCCTAATGGTAGAGTGCTTGTCTAGCATGCACAAAGCCTTGGGTTTGATGACTCAGTACACATACACAGAAGAAACCAGAACTGGTGCTGTGGCTCAAGTGGTAGAGTGCTAGCTTAGAAACCCTAGGGCTGGCAAAAAAAAGAAAAAAGAAAAAAGAAAAAGAAAATAATTACCAAAATATGAAACCTTTTCAAAGCACATATCAGTGTGAGGTCAAATTTTCTTCATACAATTTTATCAAAATTGGCTGTGAAAGTAATTATCAAAATCCAATTACCGTCCTTCCATTAAGTCAACTTTTACAGTTTTAAAATGTAAGCAAATACCACTGTTCTCACTAATTATTTTAGAGACAAATACTTCAGTATAGCAACAGAGCCATCTATATATGTATGTATATAAATATAAATCCTATAAAAAAGTTATCAGCTGGGGCTTTTACCAGTGGTAAGCCAAGCAGTAGTGGCTAAGAACTGAGGAATCTTAGTTTGGAATCAACCCAGTTAGAAAAATGTTCAAGACTCCATCTCTACTTAACCCAGAAAAAGCTATAGTAGAGGTGTAGAGGTATTAACCCAAGGTGTAGAGAACCTGTGAGGAACAGCAAAGATGAGCATGAAGAGGAGGTCCAAAATACTTAACTACACACACACACACACACACACACACACACACACACACACACACACACACTCACCAAGAAAAAAATCTTAGGTGATCCTCAATAATTGTGTTCTCAAGGCAAACATACTTAAGAACCATTGGTGCAGAGGAAAAACACAGATTTAAAAACCAATGGCTTGGGTTCATCAGTGGTTAGCAGAGTGATTCAAGTTAAGACAGTAGTAACCTTTCCAACATCAGGATTACAAAATAAGATTAAAATAATTACAAAGTCTCATAGCAACACTGTAAGAAGAATGTCTATAAGCTCATTGCATAATGGAAACATTTTGCATCCTCTATGATTGTTTCCTTCTCCTTATTCATGATGCCATTTTTGCTAAAATTTGGTGAATCATGTAAATAATAATTACTTTCCTGTGGCCAAAATAAAAATAGAAACACATTTACGGATCAACTAAATCCAGATGCAAAAATATGTGCATCTCATCTTAAACACAAGCTCATTCACTTGTTTGGATATCATTATGTTTCCAGAGTCTTTAGGAACGATAGACATTCTGGTTCCATCTTAAGTCCAATTTGGAAAATGGACCTAATTTTCTCAAGTAGGATTTAGAAGTGCATATGGGTTGTGCAGCAAAATTCTGAGACAGAGAGCAAGGATTAATGGTGCATCCACATGGATTTTCTGTACCATCCCAGTTAACACCAATAGGAACGTCCTCTGATTCCTTACTTCTTGCTAGTAGGAACAGAGAATGCTAGCATCAGAAGCAGCCTTAACACCCTTCAGTTCCAATTCAGGAATCTCTTAGGACAAATGGTATGTGACCCCATCTTGATTCAAATATATGTTGATAGAACATGTCACAAAAATTCCATTTCAATTGTTTCAAACTTTACCATTATTAACATGATTATATCCAAAGATGATGGCTGTCTTGCCTTTCTAAAAAGTTTCCAAGTATTGCTGTTGCTCCTCACATAGTACATGTTGGTCTAGATACGGTAGGTCACCACCTCATCCCTGTGACACAGAAGATAAACAGCACGAGAGGATGCTTCCATGCCAGCTAGGACAAAAAGTTAGTGAGACCCAATCTCCACAAATGAGTCAAACAGGGCTGTACAATTTGAGAGGCAAAGAGGGTGAGATCTAAGCCTAAGGCCAATCTCAGGCAAAAACCACAAATCTCCCCAAAACAACAATGGCTGGAGGAATAATTCATGTGATAGGACACTTGACTAGCCACACAAAGCCTGAGTTAAAACCCCAGTACCACCAAAAATCTTGTGTGATTGTTCTTAATGTACTATGTTATTTCTCTTCTCTTTTGTTGTCTTTGGTTAATCTCATATTGTTACTGTTTCTGACTTTGTTACCTGGTATATTGTATATACATTTATTTGATTATTTGAAATAGGAAAGGGAAGTGGGGAAAGCAAGATGATTGGGAGGGGGGGAAGGGAATGGGGACAAAGGGGTATCAATGTATGGGAATTAACGCGCCTACTATCTGTTGAATATAACTGTAACCTCTCTATACATTACCCCGACAATAAAAAAAATTAAATTGAAAGGAAAAATCCCACTTTGAAAACTGTGTGTATAACCTGTACTGAGTTGAATGCAACTGTCTTAAATCAGTGCTCATTCATCTTTTAAAATTGGGAGGTGAACTATGAGCAATGCTTGTTAATAGGAGAGCACTGGTGTGACTAATCCACTAGGGTGGATAATCCAAAAGCCATTTCAGCTTGGCTTTGGAAGGTATTCAAGTCCGATTTTAATTTTGCAGCATACTGGATTTGCCTGCATAAACAGGTTTCACTGAGGCCAATGTTAAATTTAAGTGATGGTTTCTTGAGTAAACACATGCTTTTCACAAGCAAAGTGTCAAACCAGCTGGCCTTGCAAGAGACACTGGCACTCATCATTTACAGAGCAGGGAACCTCCAGGGAAGGTAACTTAGAGCAGAGTCCACATGGAGAACTTTAAACACAGAAGTTCTTAAGGATATACCTGAAGGCAGGGAAAACTCATTAATGCTTCCTAGACATTCCTGTAGTCCCTGTCACTTGAGCTGTTTCTTTTGTTCTCTCTGCCTAATCCTAAAGCATCAAACACATATATACATTCTGTGTGTGTGTGTGTGTGTGTGTGTGTGTGTGTGTGTGTGTGTGTTCAGGTAGAAGATTATTATTTTATCTGGACATCAAAAAAGAAAAATGATTATAAGAGAAATACACATTCTCTCACTGCTATTCCATTACTATAAGTTAATGTTGATAGGTGCTTTTATCTGCTATCTTCTGAGAGCCTAGTTCCTTTATCCTCTCTTCCATTTCAGTGTTTTATCTACAACACAGAAAGAACTAGCTAACATTACATCAGTTTGTAAATATTTGAAAGATAGTAAGTGGTTTTGTTTATTGGTAACACTGGGATTTGAAGTCAGAGCCTTGAGCTTGCTGAGAAGCTGCTCTACCCCTTGAGCCACACCTCCAGCCCTTTGCCTTGTGTTTGTTTATCAGACTAAAAGTGTCTGGACCAGTCCTGCACTGTGCTCTACCTTTGCCTCCTATGGAGCTCAGATTACATATATGTACCACCAGGCCTGACCCGGAAGGTCAGGTCAATGTCATAGTACAGGCATTTGTCCTTGAGAAAATCTCATTCATATAGAGAAATGTAGACTAATACACAGAAATGGACAATCCTCCATAATGGAACTATTATTTGTTGCTCTTGGTAAAAGAGAACTGTTAATTTGATAACATATGTCCACACTGATAACATATGTCCATACATAAAATGTTACCTTAAAAAGTCTTTGCACTGAGTTTTCTAGGAAAACATCCCAGCTCTATTGTACCTATAAGAGGTAGAGTTGCTTTTAGCCCCTAGTTGCAGATAGGGGGCATAAAAATAGAAGGAAATGAGATGGATTCTGTGAATGCGGCTTATCTCCCTCAAAACCATTTCTGGAAATAAAAGATTTCTCTGTTCTAAGCTGTGGAAATACAAATATTGCCACAGCTTTTGCAAGCAAGGAGGGACATTGTTGCAAATAAGCAAATAATGGATGTCTTGTTTTGTGCTACAGAGTGGTTTTTATTCTTTGTCTGCCTCCAGGCCTGCATAGAAACTTACCATTCTGGGAATCTAGTCTGTTGAGCCCAGGCCTTGTTAATGGCTGTGCCAATGAAAGGAGAGAGATGCGCCTCCTGAAACCAACATCAGAAACTAAAAAGATCCATTCAGGTGGGTTTGAAAAACCATGGCTATCTCCCCAGAAATGAGGCTGTTTGAAGGTGTGGCTGAGAGCCAGAACAAGGATGAGCAGGTGAGCTGCAGGAGAGGCATTCCCAGCACCTTCCCCAAGTGAGACAAATTAACATGTGTTTCCTTTCTTTTCCATTTTAAGAAAATCTGTTCATTGGACCCAGAAAAACAGAAAAGACAAAGGAAAAGAAAATAGTTATTTCAAAAATCCTTGGAAAGCATTCACTATACATGCTGAATGAAACAGAGTTGAAATATATGTTTAAATAACCCACACTCAAAATAGATCAGCCTTGAGTCTGTTTCTATACAGAAAGGTAGTAGGTAATTGACTTCTTTATTTCCATATTTATTTAATGTGTTCTGAGAGCATATGTGAATTCACAAAAGCCTCCCATAATCTAATGGCCTAAGGGTTGAACAGTAGGACAGATAAATGAACAGTTTCAACTGGGGACACCGCAGAGGGAGAACACTAATGTGTGTTTGTGTACATGTGTTTGTAAATTCATTATTTACATTCTAAATGCATGAGTAATGAATTTAAAAATAGGGAGTCAGATGTGGTGACTCTCATATGTAACCGCAGCTATTTGGAAGATGGGAACTAGACAAGCTCAGGCAGAAAATAAATTGTGGGAAACTGAACTTATCACTGTGTGTATGATTGTGTGTGTATGAGTGTGTGCAGGTGTGTGTGTGTGTGTGTGTGTGTGTGTGTGTGTATGTGTATTAGGCTATACACCTCTCATCCCATTTATACAGGAATGTAAAAGAAGAATTGCAATAAAGGCCAGCCCAGAACTTGAAAGCTTATGCCCAAATAATCAAAACAAAGAGGACTACTATGACTCAAGTTCTAGAATATAACATGCATAGAGCCCTGGATTCAAACCCCAGTAATGATAATCAGTTAGGCTAATAAAGTACTATGATTCAGAAAATACATAATGTACTTCAATGACATGGTAAACCTCACATGGATTACTTTATAGTGTAAAGTATGATTTCAGTGGTCAGTGAATTCAGTGGGTAAACATGTATAAATATAATTGCAGTACTTATTGAACTCACAGGATGACAATAGAGTATGCGTTTGAGTTCTATAATAATGATAGCTAATATTTATTGAACACTAGCAATGATATTGTGTTGTTTGGATATATGATCTCATTTAATTCTCACAATGCTTGAGAAGATAAAATTTATCATTCCATTATCTGATTCTGATAAATTTTCAGAGCTAAGAAGTAAAAAATGGCACTGAGGTTTGAACCCAGACATGTGTCTACAGAGCAAAATTCTTTGAAGCTTATCATTTTAGTCCCATGATCATAGATAACAATAGTTCATGGACAACAATCCCTCTATGTTATAATGAAAAAGGAAGAGGAGTCCTTTACCCTATCACCTGGTTAACAACTAAACTACCACTTGATGTTTTGTGCCTTTGGTTTAAAATTTAAGGCTCTGCCTGCCAAGTCCATGTTCTCTAATGGAGTCTGGAAGTCTCTGCTCTACCTTCACACCAGGCCCTTGGAGCAAGTAACTCTGTATGCTTGATATGTTCTTACGCATGATTGCAGAACTAAACATGGAAATCTGTGGAAGTACTGAGGTTCAGTAGACCAAAATATCCCCTTTGTTTAGCAAGGGAACCATTTGAATGTGCTTCTGCCCCTGTGTCTGCTTCTGATTAGATCAGGAGAAAACACCCAACTAAAAGTACACTAACTTGTTGGTTCCCTGACATACATACCTCCCCCCCTCTCTCTCTCTGTCTCTCTCTCTCTGTCTCTCTCTCTCTCTCTTTCTCTCTCTCTCTAATACATATATATATATATACTCTCTCTATATATATCAGAAAGACAGTGGGAATCTTTTATTTGTGAAGATTGAAAACTAAATATATACATTCAAACATTCAAAAGCTACAGTTTTCTAGTCTTTTGCCCCTTGAGAAAATACCTAGTTCATGGTGAGAGAGGGTGAACCTGGGTCCCAGAGAATAAGCAGTGTGAAAAGTCAGAAGAAAGATGGTGGCATTGAAGTTCCTGTTATGCAGCTGTTTATCTGCCTATGTGTAATGTACTTATTTAACCCTTCCCTGACTGCTGTGACTTAGTAAAATTTATTTGGACTCAGCTTGATTTAAGTTGGGTGTCTCTCATTAATTAAAAATTATATACTCTCAGTACAGAATCCAATGACAAAAAATGTTTCAAAAGTCACTTTAGACATTCTAAGTCAATTTTGAAAGTAAATAACTATTAAGTTGGACTTCTATTTGTGATGAGTATGGACACGTGCTTACTACCCAACCACTCTCAGAACCATCAAGCCTTGCAGATCTCACATGCTATGTGTACACATTTGCACACAGAAAACAGTGCTACTACTTCCTATATTAGCTTGCATGAACAGCATTGTCGCAATCACTGTTTTTGGGCTGAGGAAGTATGTGTGCTTTGACTCTGTAGTAACAGGCCATGTAGTAACTGCTAAAACATCTTCAGGGGTTGGAGAATTTTCCTTCCTTCCTTCCTTCTTTCCTTCCTTCCTTCCTTCCTTCCTTCCTTCCTTCCTTTCTTCCTTCCTTCCTTCCATTTGACTAAGGACTATGCATAAGGATCTATAGCTGGTATTAGAAATGGTATCATCTGATACAAGATAGGAGCTGAGATAATGGGTTAGATGCACAGGATTCAATATAGACAGTTACAGATCCTTCGAGGTCAGTCTCCTTAGCTGTTGTTCCCACTTTGCTGCCCATAGTGTTAAAATCACCTTGATTTTAATGGCTGGATGTTGTCCATATCCTCTGCTTGCTAGAATCTTGTCTTCAGTACTACTATAGATCTCAGTTTCTACTTTGAAGCCAATCTCCAAAAGACAGCCTTTAATGAACTTCTCCACTATAGTATGAGAGTGGTAAATGCTTACCGATTCTTATTTACTGCTTGGGTAACTGAGTGCTGGGCATTCAACCTGTATCCCACTCAGAGG
Source organism: Megascapheus bottae (assembly GCF_031878675.1). Taxonomy (NCBI): domain Eukaryota; kingdom Metazoa; phylum Chordata; class Mammalia; order Rodentia; family Geomyidae; genus Megascapheus; species Megascapheus bottae. Next base: position 9,157,445 of record NC_143512.1, read on the forward strand.
ATAATATGGTCAACTCGTGGATTTTCTATTCTTGCTTGGTAGACTCCTCAAGAATAGCATTCACAGAGCCTCCTTATGCCTTCTACTGTCTTGCTGTGGCAGTTCTGAGATTTCTATGCACTTAGTATAGGCTAATATTTGATCCATTCATCCTGAAATGTCGAGACCATCTCCAAAGGCCCTTGTTAAAGTATTAAAGGCCATGCATTGGGTCATCAATAAAGTCTCAATTATTTGCTGTAGTATTCTGCCTACCTTGATTCTGCACTATCAAAATCTACCTACATCCTCTGCCAGCTCATGATTCCAGGATGGCCGGGTAGTGTGGCACTATATCTTGAACACCTAAAATAGCCCAGGCTGTGTTGCCATCTGTCCTTAACAGCAATCTGAGAACCAGGAGTGGAATGGAGATAGATCTTGAGAAGGTCCAGCATCATCTCACGTGAAATCCACACCATGTGCGATTTCCTTACTATCTCAAGCAAAGGGCAGGGTGAGTGAGCAGTGTCCAGGCAAAATGGACCATTCTTGTGGCCCAAGGGACTAATGGGACCTGATGGTACAAGTTACCAAGTACATCTCATTCCAGACTATAAGGCCGTGCCTTGGCACAAGTCAGTTGTTAAACCTGAGAATTCTGACATTCCTTGAGTTTCATTTCAGCTTCCATTATGTTCTCTCCATGGCTCTCAGGTATTCTGCTCTCCAGCTGTAGTCAATGGGGAAGGTTTTATTTTGAAATTGCTTACTTCCTCTAAACTTGTCATTTTCTCTCTTGAAAAGATTACTAATGACCAGCATGATATTATCATTATAGAGTTTTCCTAGTCTAGAGGAATCATTCCTCCTACTTTGTGTCCTGTTCTAGGCTGACACAGGTGAAAATTTTGGCTTTCCCAGTGCCCTCCCATTTCAAACGAGGGTCACTGTACCTCTGGCTATCTCAGTAGCAGTCTCTTCACTGGTGAGTAATCCAGCTCTGAATTCCATCCCAGCCAATAACAGTTCGAGTACAAACTCTCTTAGCCAGGATTCATTAACAGGAGAAACTAAAAAAGGGGGCTCCGTTTCCAAGGAAGTTGTTTTGTTTTGTTTTCTTCTTTCAAGGATCTTTGTGTTTGGGAAGGTAGTGAGGTTTGAACTCAGGCTCTCATGATTCTTAGGCCTTCTACCCGTGAATCACTCTGTCAGTAATATTATTTATTGATATTACTCTGTTCATCTTCTTAACTTCTTCTACCCCCAAATTCTCCTATTCTTTTTCTTTCTCACCCCAAGGCAAACAGCTTTTTTGAGGGCACATAGACAAGAATGAGAACCTAAATCCAGTTTATACCTTCTCTCTTCCAATGGCAATGAATATCTCTGATTTCTAATCCCAAATTTTAGAGCTAGAGAAAAAAGTGAGTCTGGAACCTTCCAAACATTTTATTACAGATAGACTTCTTTAAAAAAAAAAAGAAATAGACCAGACAGACAGCTGACAAAACAGAACAGCTTTCAAAGAACAAAACATTCCCAGTAGTTTCATGGTTTGTTTGTTTGTTTTTAATAAACCTCCAGAGCACTATAGACTTATGTGAAGATGAATTGAATGGAAGCTCCATGAAGGCAGAAAGTGGCCTTATTTTGTTCAATAAATCAATGCCAACACTGATAAAATTGCCTGTCACAATTTGTTATGTGTCACTCTCTGGAATGAATCATCACATGCCTAATGTTATATAAAAAAATCTGTTTCACATTGTAGATAAGCATAATGGGTTTTCAATTTTCTTTCCTCACCACAGAATGGGTATAATGTTGTAACTGTTGACACTGTATTGACACTACTGTATTGACCACAAACATAGTAAGTACAGATGACAGCTGTTATCATGAAAGAGTCCTTACAATAATGACTAATGCAAAGACAGGGGGCAAAGGAGTCACAGAATGCAGGATATATGGCACTTTATCTAGAGAAAGATGTGTTTTCCTTTCCAGGAGAATTGAAATAATAAGACAAATGAGTAATTGGAGCAGAACCAAAGGCAGTCATCTCTGAAAGAGCACGTCCTTCCAACTGGTCAGCGAAAGAACTAAGTAAAAACAGCAGCAGCAGGAACAGCAACAGGAAAGCCACTTGCACGAAATTTCCTCTGACAGTTCTGTCTCTGGAGGGTCTCTGCTTAGCCTTCTTCAAAGAAGCAGGAACATGTTCACATGGGAGGAGTTTGAGGGAGCAAAACACACTGTAGCTGTTGACTGTGGGGTATAAGTTTGGGACCTTTAGTTTACACCATGAAGGAGCACTCAATACTAAGCTAGTCACTGCTAGAATGAAGAACTTACCCCTTCCTCTTCCACCTGCCTGATTTTCCCCTTCATCTCCCCATCCCTTGAAAATAGCACAGATGGAAAGGCAAAAGCAGACACTTTAAACTGGTACATTACGTGGGCACAAACGAGCAAGGGAAAAACATCTTTGCATGGTGAGAAAAATTCCACTCCTTTCTTGGACAATTTCTGAAGTATTGGAAACCATAGCAACTAATATAAATGTAACCAGAGCATTGTACATTCTCAGTCTGAACAATAAAAAAATAAACTTAATCTGTTAACAAAAAGTTAAAAATAAATACAACTTAGACAATAGATGTTAAAATCTTTCTTTTCTTGTATAAAATGTATGAAGAATGAGCATTTTGGAAAAAAGAGCTGTTTATGTTTAGCTTTATATACAACATATATGTACTCGTGTGCATACATATATGTGCATATTTACACACACATAAATATCATATACACATATTTAATACATGTCATATATAGGTTTTCAGATATACTGCAGGCATGATAGATGATAAGTAGAATCTGTTATACATGATTATATATGATCTATGTTATATAAAGCATGTATTATATATGGTATATAGTCTATTGTAATGTAGTACATGTGCTATACAGACACGTGTATTTGAAAGGTTATATGTATGTAATTTTTATTGCTCAATACCATGTATTAGAAATAAACTTGGTGCTGAGAATATAGTCATTGATTAATGTAGTCCCAAGTAGGCCCATGGGACCTAAAATTGGGAAACAGACATTAAATTCATAAACAAAATTAATAGAATTACAAAAATAACTTCATATTCAGTGAGAAGAAAATATATAAGAATGAGAAGTGACCTAATACATGTGTCAGAATATACAAGATTTTTTAAAATAAGGAATTCACTTTTGTTTAAATAGAAAACAGCCCTTGTTTGTCTTTTTGTGTTTCTTTTTTTAACCAAGTCCTTAGACTTGAACTCAGCCAGGGCACAATGTCTGAGCTTTTCTTTCTTTCTTTCTTTTTTTTTTTTTTTTTGCCAGTCCTGGGCTTGAGCTCAGGACCTGAGCCCTGTCCTTGGACTTTCTCAAGGCTAGAGCTCTATCACATGAGCCACAGCACCACTTCTGGCTTTTTTCTTTGTATGTGGCACCAAGGAATCAAACCCAGGTCTTTGTGCATGCTAGGCAAGCACTCTACCACTAGGCCAAACTCCTGGCACCATGTCTGAGCTTTTCTTTGGCTAGTACTTCTCCACTTGAGGCACAGCTAGATTTCCAGCTTTGTTGGTAGTTAATTGGAGATTAGAACCTCAGAGAAGTTCTTATCAGAGTTGGCTTCCAACTCTAATCCTCAGATCCCAGCCTCCAGAGTAATTAGAATTCTAACTATGAGCCTCGAGAGGCTGGCCTCCTATGTACTCTTTTCAAGATATAGTTGCAAAATATCGCACAGTGCAGAAAAAGAAATTCAATTAGTAAAATAATAAGAAGAAGACTTTGATTCCATCCCAGTCCTCATTATAGAAAGCTAGTGGAGGGATCAATTATTTCCACTAGAGGAAAGGAAAAAGTTATTCCTAACCTGTGTTGCAGTTTGGAAAACTCTAATTAACTACTTGGAAAATATCACTAAGATTATTTGGCCAAAGACTGAGTCATTGATGGTATCTGTTTCTCTGGGGAAGATAGTGATGGTGAAAGGAAGAGAGTTGAGTAAATTTGTTTTTATTTTGAAAATTGTGATAAAAAGTGAGCTCCCCGCCCCCACTCAGGTCATGAAAATCACTCCATTGAAATGCTGTGCTTCATTACATTACCTGTATTTGTGTTCCAAATAATTAAAATATTTCGCCATCTTCTCGCTTTTTATATCTTAGTTTAGATCTCAAAACCTAGTAAAACTAGTAATCAAAATTTCCCTCTTACTGGGCAGCATTATTAAATGGTTTTCTCTGAGCAGTAAATGAAACAAGAGACTTGCTTTGAGTTATTCAATAAACGTGTAGGTTGGCTTTATATATTTGAACTCTGACTTTTGTATATTAACAAGGATTGTTTCTTGCCCTGTATTGGAAAACTGACAACTTAATGCTGGCTTGCAAAATAAAATAAAATAAAAACAGCAAGTAAACCGTACACTTGATAAATTATCTTCACATTATGTTGAATTTTTCACATCCTGAAACAGCCTGTTTCCTACCTTTAATAAGTTTGAGTTTGCTGTGCTCAGCATAATTGGACACGGCTGCCTGAATTTTCTGCCAGGGTGTGAGGAAAAATGAAGTTATTATTAGAGCTTGCTATCGCAACTTGTCTGGCCAATGTAAATCTTAAGATTCAAGTGTTTATTGGCTTTGAATTTTCCATTGTGAGGCTTCCTAGGAAATCCATTCACTAACAGGAGTGTGGAGAGGGATGCTGAACAGAATCTGGTATCCAATCAGAAAATTAATTGCTTGACCCATCCACAATGTCAGAGTCAACAATGGTGCCATGAGACCACTTAAAATTGGGCTGTCCTCAAAATGAATAAATGCAGGCAGCAAATTGGAGGACTTGTGATTGAAGCTGATGATGCTTTAAGTTAGAGGGCATTATAAAAAGAACTGGCATGACTTCTCAGTGGAGTAGGTTTGAAATCACCACTGGTTTGCATTTCCCCCAGGTCATTCTAAGACAAGGACTGAAATGCAAGTGGCTCCTTTGGGAGGCTCTGGGAACACTCACCAGAAAGACAACCGAGATCGGAGGAAGGAAGGCAGACAAAAAAAGATGCATTGCTAGGCCAGCTACCACAAGAAGCAAACTGAGATAACCTCATGGGGTAACCAGGATATATTGATAGGATGACCCACATTGTCTTACTCAAAAGATGAAGGAGCTGAGGTATTTATATATCAGCATCTCCCAAGGATATGAAGTCCTTGGCATTTCTGGTTTGCCATGAGTTAGAGAAGGGTTCCCTTTAATTATATTGGGGAAAAAAAACAGCCTTTTGGCAAAAGAAATACAGATGAAAGTCAGTCAGGACAGACTAAAAGGTTGCAAGACAGTGTGGTTGGAATACTAACAAACAATGCTTCACAATTGATGCAATTATGAGACTGTAGAGGGAAAAATGCCAATTCTCCTAGACTGGTAGTGAGTCCAGGATTACAGTGTTGACTGGGGGCTTGAGGCAGGTAGAGAAGATGCTTCTAATCATTGAAGAAGTCATCTGAGAGCATGACAGGACTGAAATCCCAACAAAATCTATGTCATTGCCACCCTTCATGTAGATTAGAGGTTGACAGTCTTTTTCTGTAAAGGGCAATATGGCAAATATTTTAAACATATCATTCACATGTCATTTCTTGAAAGGGTCAAACATCTCAGGTGCAGAGCTCACAAAAATAACCTGTTGATTGGATTTGTCCCACTGATCAGTTTTCAACCCTCTGATAATCTGATCAGCATAGATCTGGCCCTTTTTCTATATGATAACTTCTTTGATGACAAAAATCCAGAAGCATATACTTATAAATTGACATGTTAAATTATAACTCATTTGTACAACTATATAAAGTTGATGATGATAATAACAATGGATTATATAATAGTATTTTAAAGAAATATTTCTACAGATTATGTGAAATTTTCACATATTTCTTAAAAGCAATATTTTAAATATTAAATTCACCACTATGTTCAGTACAGTAAGGTTCTTGGTACATGGTTGAAATCCACTTACTTAGCTCAGATGCCTACATTTACAGAAAAGAAAATTGAGGACTGGAGACAAGGAATGAATGGTATAATAAAAGTTTGTAATGCACAAAGTACAAAATTAATGAAATTCTTAAGGACTCTTCTATAAGATAAAAGGTAAAGTTGATATAATAAAGAAAATGTCTGTGACTAAAAAGTGCTTTTCAGAAAAAGAAAAGCCACTTTGTTTAATGTTATTCCTGCCCTGGCTTGTTTCAAGGTGTTCCTTGGATCTCAGCCTCCTGAATAGCTAGCAATGATGAGTATGAGCCAGTGTAGTCTGGCCCCCTGTGTATTTTTTGGTTAACATTGTGCAGTATTTCATGGTGCAAGAAAACAGCTTCAATTAGTAATAACTGAGAAGAAAAACTGATCCCAGTATAGTCCTTAGTGTAGAAAACTAGGGGAGGGATCAATTATTTCCACTAGAGGAAATTGAATTCCTAAATAGTATCCAGTAGCATGTGAACAGAGAGCATAGCCTTCCAGGATCCTTGAACTACAAAAATGAGAAGTCACAGTGATGGGAATGAATGTGTGTGTGTGGGTTACTGCTTCAAGTCTACTAATTGAGTAGAAATCACATATTTTGCATCCAAGCAACTCAGTTCTGGACACTAAGCAAGAACCGTGATAGAGCAACGCCTAAGTCACGTATGTGGAAACAATGGAATATAATATCAGGGGATTGAAATGAGGACAAAAGCACTTTAACCACTAGGCCAAACTCCCGGCCCAAGCTGGTGGAAGTCTTGATGTTCCATTGTAAAGGTGTTCAAGCTTCATCGAATCTCACTGAAGCCTTTGTTCCCTGGAGACATTTTCAAACCACTCTTACACTGACATTTGAAAAGAAAGCTGTGATTTAGAAGAATGAATCAAAAGACTGCTGACAAGTCCAAGAAATCCTTTCCCTGCCATGCAGCCTGAGGCTGCATTTGTATAATGTATTTATTAAGAGTTTAAATATATTTAAGTGGATGAGTTAAATCAAGTTTTTAAAATACTAATTGATATGAAATATGCATATTTACATATGAAATATATCCTCACATTCTCTGGAGGAGCTTTATAGATTACTTTATCTATGTATGTATGATGTACTGTAAATATACCCATACTATATATTTTGTTTGGAAAGGAGAAACTGGCTAGTATTGGTTGTTGGTGAGCATGCAGAAAAAAGGAAACCATAGGAAAAATTAGGAAATATGTGTAAATATGATTGCCAAATAATCAAGGCAGGGAGTCACACTGTCTCCAAACATTGTTGGTCAAGGAGCCAGGAATGAACACACAATGCATTGACCTCAGCAAAACAATAAGCAAGAGATTCCACCACCCTGTGGCTTTTCTGGAAGTGGAAATCTGTTGAACAGGCCCAAACCGTCAACATTTCAGTCATCTAACAAACATTCTTAAGTGTGCAATGTGAAATATACTTCATATTTGATTGGTTCAACCAGACAAACAGTTCTTGGTTATTTTTCTGTATATTTAGAAAGCAAATGGCCTCAAGATTTGTAGATATTTATTTAACTCTCATTAAATTGTATTTTGTTTGAAACAGGTTCTCCATATGATCAACCCAGGCTGGTCTCTGATTCCACCTCATTCTGCTTCAGGCTCCCAAATGCTGAGTTCATAGGTATTTATTTGGTCACAATACCTGCCTCTATGCTAGATATTGAAAGGCATAAATCAATAACTTGTTATATCTGCAGACAGTGAATAATGATATAGACAAGGTACCACAGGATGTCTTTTTCTCTGCAGGGCCTGGGACTTCATCTAAGAACACCAGAATAGCTGAGAATGACTTGAACATCTGGGACAGCAATCTTCTAGAAGACAGATTCTTCCTCCGTGTGCCCAACAGCAGGGCTGGCACAACATGGGAGCTAAAATCAGCATGACTATTCATCAGAGTTCCCTACACATGGATTCTCCAGATGACTTGGGCTTCTACCCAGCATGGCACCCTCCATTTCATTACACTATGGTTTTGGAGTTCAGGAACCTATGATCAAATTCTTTATAACAAGGTGGAAGCTACGTGACTCTCTGAGGCTTAGTCTTGTGGATCACGTCCTAGTATCACTTTCCCCTTTCTCACTAGGGGATTCAGACTCACAGTTTCCCAGGGGAGATTTGGTGAGTGCTGCCAAACAGGTTTTAAAACTGCCACCTCTGTTATTAACAGCTGTGTTTAACATTCCACAGAGAACACAAAGGAATCACAGAAGACTCACTCTAAAATGGACAAACTGTAAACCTTGGAAGACATTTTAAAAAGATTTCTGAAGTGTGTTCAACCAAGATTTAAAAGAATATTTTATGCATGAACTGGAGCTAAAATTTTATTTTAAAGGAGGCACTCTAAAATCAGTAACGACCTTACAGAGATTTAAAAAGTAATATCAAAATACACAAATGGCTACATAGTCCTCATAAATTGTATTCAGGTGCATGATAAATTCAAGAAAGAAATTCTCAGAGGTTGCCAAAGCAAATTAACAAAACAAAAAGAAGGAAAAAACATAGGCATATAACAAAGTTCCCATGATATATAAAACAAACAAATTAGACAAATAGTAAGTAAAAAGATGATTACAGTAAGAAATAGGAAAAGAAAACTTCTGAGTTGAAAGTTTCTAGGCTACAAACTGGAGAAGTACTTTAATTACAATAAAATAATGAATACAGACTATTTTATCATTTCAAGGACTAAAAATCTTTTTTCCATATATTTTTATTGCAATTAATAGAAGGATACATTATATTCACCAGATAGAAGGAACATTACTTGGGGCCGGGAGTTTGGGCTAGTGGTAGAGTGCTTGCCTAGCATGCACGAAGACCCAGGTTTGATTCCTTGGTACCACATGCATAGGAAAAACAAGCTGGAAGTGGTGCTGAGGCTCAGGTGATAGAGCTCTAGTCTTGAGAAAGTCCAAGGACAGGGCTTAGGCCCTGAGCTCAAGCCCAGGACTGGCAAAAAAAAAAAAAAAAAAAAAAAAAGGTACATCATCGATACCCTTTCTCATGTTTTGGTCCCCATTTCCCTCCCCCCACCCCCGCCCCTCATCTTATTTTCCCCCCTTCCCTATCCGATTTCAAATAACCAAATACTCATATATACAATATATCAGATAACAAAGTGAAATACTGTAACAGTATGAGATAACCAAGGGACAGCAAAAGTGAGGAGAGGTAGCATAATACATTAAGGACAACAATCAGTCATTATATGGCTTTTGTTTCTAAATCCTGGAGGAAGGACCAAAAATTTTATATACGAAAAGGCCAAAAAATAAAAGAATATGCAAAATTAATAAATTATTTTTGAAAAATGAATAAATTCACAGTACACTGCCAACTTTCAAAGAATATTAAAGGGAAAAAATTACCAGAATTTCACAACCTTCCTGCTTGGGTTGGCTTTAAGCCACATTTCTCAGATCTCAGCCTCCTGAGTGGATAGGATTACAGGCATAAACAGAAGAAGCCAGATGTGGTACTTGGCTCAAGTGGTAGAGCTCTAGCCTTGAGAAAGCTCAATAAAGGTCCCGAGGCCCTTGAGTTCAAGCCCCAGGACTGGCAAAAATAAAAATAAAAAAGGAACACTAAATTGGAAAATTTCTCACATAAAGTTAGAATAAATAGTACTGGAAATGTAAGAAAGGTTTAGTTTTGCCAATACAAATAAGACTTAGGACAAAGACACTAAAAAAGTGAGTTGTGAATATTGCATCTGGGGATAATATAGCATTATGTTTACTAATCAAAGGTTGTCAGCATGACAGAAAGACTGCTGGAAATATAACAGAACAGGAACATTTAATGCACCACGTAAAGCTTATGCCAAAACAACTAGCAAAAATACTACACATAAACAATGCATAAAAGTTTCTAATGTAATAATGATTATATATAGAATGAGATTTTATATATCAGGACCCTCTATTTTAAAAGCTTGTAGAACCTTTAGTAAAACTGATTATAAGACCCACATAAATCCTCAAAGGTAAAAATTACATACCCCTTTCTCCAGAAACAATTCAATAAAAGCAGAATTAAACACTAAAAGTATATTTTATAAACCTTCCCAAGAAAATTTCTCTTGAAAAGGGAAATCAAAACTATAATTACAGGCTATTTAGAAAATAATGACAGTGAGATTACTATAATAAAGAAAATGGGGAAGGCTACAAGAGAAAAGAAACTAATACTTTCGAATTACATCAATATTTTAAAAGAAAAAAGGGAATTTTAATCACAATATTTACAAAGAAACAATATGCTTTTAAGGAGAGAAAAATTAATTGAATAAATAGTCACAAAAAGATATTCAAACAAACAACCAAATAGTTGATATTGAAGTATAAGGAGCTTGGGTTTTTTTTTTTAATCTAATAATGTTCAGGAGATGATAGGCTTGGAAAATCAAAAAGAGAACAAAAAAATAAAGGGAATAACACAAACCACTAATTTAGTATTTATATTTTATTTGTTTATCTGAATACATTGTAAAAACTGTATTTGTATATATATGGTCAAAAGAATGGAATAGAGTAAGTAGTATCAAAATTTGGACTATTTAAATTAAAAGGGACATGTTTTAGAGAAATAAGATTATCAAACCCCATAAAAAAGATATTAAATGTGCAATATGGAACAACTGAATTTTGTAACTTAAGAATAGTGTTGGGAGGGGGAAATGAAAGAGAAGGATGGAAGGATAGAACAAGAGAAGATCTTAATATTACTCAAGATTCATTGTACTCATTACCTGACTTAGGGAATTTTAACTCCTTTGTATGGCTACTTAATAAGAAAATTTATAATGAAAGAAAGAGAGAGAGAGAGAAAGATTACTAATGACAACTTTGGAAATAGGAAAATATGCTGAATATTTGCTTATGAAGTTACTCATTGTGTTCCAATGGCTTTATGAGCAACAGACCTCTGACACTGAGACCAGCTAAACCTACTTCCCTCACCATAGTGATGTACAGGGGGAAGTAAAAATCCCCTTCAGTGTATGAAACTATAACGACTGTGACACTGAAATATATAGAAAAAGATGAAAATATTTAATGATCTGTTAGTGAGTCAAATCCATGAATCCATGAACATACTAAGTGGGACCTACATATACATGACCTTGAAAGGAATTTTGGGGTGCTGGGTTCCTATTCTCCTGGCTACACCCCTGCCATGCGTTGAGCTCCAAAATGGCTGGCGGACTACAGGCCCAAAGCAACAGGGCCAGCCAGGAATGAGTGAATTGAAACCTCCACAAGTGAGACTCAGAATCCTTTTCCTCTTTCACAATGGCTGCCTTAGGTTTTCTCTTACAGTGTTCAAATGTGGACTAACATGATAACTACAAACAATTTGTCTTTAATAAATTATATAGTATGGCCAGGAGTTTGGCCTAGTGGTAGAGTGCTTGCCTAGCATGCACAGAGACCTGAGTTCGATTCCTCGGTACCACATACATAGAAAAAAGCTGGAAGTGGTGCTGAGGCTCAAGAGGTAGAGCCCTAGCCTTGAGAAAGTCCAAGGACAGTGCTCAGGCCATGAGCTCAAGCCCAGGACTGGCAATAAATAAATAAATAAATAAATAAATAAATAAATAAAAACAAAAAAAAAAACAAAAAAAAACCATTTAATGGTGAGTTCTGAGGGGAAACAGCCTATTCTCATCCATATCTCTTATCCTGCACAGATTTTCATTCTCTCAATTTGAAAATATTAATATGCTACTAGATTTGCAAAATTGATAGAAGGAGAAGTGAAACAGTGTTCAATAATGTTTACTAAAGTATACCAACAAATTTTGAGTGGTAGACAAAACTGTAAAATTTTTATCATTTTGTTAACATTTTTTTTATTTCTTTTGTTTTGTGGGTCATGGGGCTTGAACTCTGGGCCTGGGTGTTGTCCCTGAGCTCTTCAGTTAAAGGCTGAGTGGAACCACAGCCCTACATCTCTTTTTTTTTTTTAACAAGTTAATTGGAGATAAGAGTCTCACCTTTTTTAGTGTCTGGGCTAGCTTTGAACAGTGATCCTCAGATCTCAGCCTCTTGAATAGCTAGGTGTATAGGTATGAGCCACCACGCCTGGCTTCTTAACTCTTTAAAGAGATTTATTAGAGGAATGTAAGGAAGATTTAATATTAATATATATTTACATAACTAATACATTAATATATTTGTTTATTAAGGAATTAACAGACAAAATGATAAAAATATGATCCTCTTAATATATTCTCAAAGAGCATAAATAAAATTCAATATGTAGTCTTCATAAAACACTAGGTTCCAAAACATGAAAAATGAACAAGGTGCATTTGACAAATTGAAATTTTATTTATGGAATACATGAGAAAAGAATGTGCTGCTTAATCATCTTGAGATTGAAAATGAAGTAATTAAAATGAACATTGCAACATTTGTCTTCTGAGAAATCGTCTAAAACTAACAAAGGAAACACATACTCCATTTCAGCTAAGAAGATACAGCTAATGCTTCAAGTCTCAAGATATGCCAAGAGAAAGGAGGAAATGCCTGTCCAGAGAAGTGACATGGGCTTATGGCTTCAAAGCACCCTTCTCAAAGAACAACGGTTCAAATGAGGGACACTTTAGTACAAAATCTGATTGTCTCCTTTTTGCACTAATGTGGATTGAACTCAAGGCTGCAAGCATGCAAGGCAAGTGCTCTACCACTTGGTGTTCCAGCCCCTTAGTGCATTGGCTATTGTCCTGGTTCCATCTCCTTATATCTGAGGCTACCCTGGGCTGTGACCATTCTATGCCACCTCATATTCCTGGGGATATCACATATCTCTGTTTCCAGTACTTTTGCTCCCTCGACAGCTGGGAGAACTAGCAGGCATGAACCACTGCATTTAGAAATTTGTTGGGATGAATTGTCCAGAAACAAGGACATACTAAATCCACTAGCACAATGATGTTCATTGCAGCACTATTTACCATAGCAAAGATATGCAACCAACCCAGATGTCCCTCAGTTGATGAGTGTATCAACAAGATGTGGTATTTGTACACAATAGAATTCTATGCTACTGTCAGAAAGAATGACATCACCCCATTTGTTAGGAAATGGAAAGACTTAGAAAAAATCATATTAAGTGAAGTAAGCCAGACTCAAAGGAACATAGGCTCAATGGTTTCCCTCATTTGTCATAATCAGTAGAAACCTTGGGCTCTCCTAGCAGAGATTTGCAATAGAGTAAAACCTAGATACATAAGGCCATATAGTATGACGCTAAATGAAAGGACCTCTAGGATATAGAAGCAAAAGCCATATAATGAGTGATTGTTATCCTTAATGTACTATGTTATCTCTCATCTCTTTTGCTGTCCCTTGGTAATCTCATAATGTTACAGTATCTCACTTTGTTATCTGATATATTGGATATATTTGTATTTGGTTATTTGAAATTAGATAGGGAAGGGGGCAAAACAAGATGAGGGGTGGGGGTCAGGTTGGGAGGGAAATGGGTCCAAGACATGTGAAAGGGTATCAATGTCTGTGAAGTAAAGCACCTCCTATCTGCCAAATATAATGTAACCCTTCTATTAATTACAATAAAAATATATGGAGGGCTGGGAGTTTGGCCTAGTGGTAGAGTGCTTGCCTAGCATGCATGATGACCCGGGTTTGATTCCTCGGTACCACATACATACAAAAAAGCTGGAGGTGGTGCTGATGCTCAAGTGGTAGAGATCTAGCCTTGAGAAAGTCCAAGGACAGTGCTCAGCCCTGAGCTCTAGCCCAGGACTGGCAAAAAAAAAAAATATATATATATATGGAAAAAAAAAGAAATTTGTTGTGATGATGTCTTGCCAATATTACTTTAATCCTAGGACTGGAATCCGCTATCTCTGCCTTCTAAATAATTAAGATTAGAGGTATGAGCTACCGTGCCCTGCTGCAAAAGCTAAATTCTTAATAGGCACCCATGGAGAGTCGCCAGAAGAGATCTGAGGGAACTTCCAGACACAGCATCTCATGCACAGATACTCATATGAGGAAATCACAGTTCATCAATGAGTAACGTTTTGGGAACCTGAAAAGAATGATGTGTTCTCAACTGCAATTAACTGTATATACATCCTTTCAAGTAGCAAAATAATATCCACAGGAAACCTCGATCATAACAAAGCCTAACCCACCTGAAAGGTCCCTTCCCAAGGATAACCTCCAACTGTAACCAAAGAAGATCTATTTTTTTGTTTCAAAAATTAGGTATGGTGGCTCAAGCCTGCAGTCGTAGCCACACGAGATGCTGAGATCTAAGTGCAAAGATTCAAGGACAGCCTCATAACATAGTCCATCTCAAGCACTGGCTGACTATAGAAACTTTCCTGCTATTTCAGCTAAGGGAAAAGCACTGTAGTTGGACACATGGTACCTGCATCACATCTCCAGTGACACAGGCAATCATAAAGAAAATCATAGCCCAGGCCAGACTAGTGAGACCCTACCTCAAAATAACCAAAGTGAAAGTGTGGCTGGAAGCATGGTTAAAGTGGTAGAGAACCTATTTAGTGATTTAGATGCCCTGAGTTCAAATCCAGATTCTACCAAACACATGTAGAAAGATAATCTTCAGTTGTACAAAAGACTAATTCAATATTAATCTTATTCAAATATTACAACTTCCCTGAACAAAGGCACAAATAGAAATTCCGTAAAAGAAAGCTATTACAGGTGTGGTGGCTCACACCTGTAATCCTAGTTACTCAGAAGGCTGAGATCTGAGGATCACAGTTATGTACCTTGACCACTATTACTCAATATAGTACTTAAACTCTTAACTTGCATAAGTAGGCAAAATAAATAAAAGGGTAAGAGAGAGAAGTCAAATTATCCCGGCTCAGAGACCATAGTCCCAAATTTAAATGTCCTGAAAAATTAGCTCAGAAGACACGGTGATCCAAAATACAAAATTATCGTGTATCTGTAAGTTCTCTACATACCAAAAGAAGCCAGAAGAACCTATCAATTTTCAGAGCAGCTACAAAGCAAACAAAACAGCTTTAGTGGTAATCTTAGCTACTCAGGAAGCTAGGATCTGAGGATCATAGTTCAAATGCAGACTGGGTAGGAAAGTCTGTGAAACTATTATCTCCAACTAATACTTAAAAAGCCAGAAATAGCACTGTGACTCAAACATTATAGTACCAGCTTTGAGCACAAAAGCTCAGGTACAGTGCCCAGGCTCTGAGTTCAAGCCTCAGTACTGGCACAAGCATTCATACACGCTTGCATACGCACATGCGTGCACACACACACACACACACACTGTATACTCTTTCCTTTTTTTCCCAGTCCCGGGGCTTGAACTCACGGCCTGATCACTGTTCTTGGGTTTTCTTAAGGCTAGAACCTACCATTTAATCCACAGCACCACTTCCAGCTTTTTTCTATGTAGGTGGTACCAAGAAATCAAACCATGGTCTTTATGCATGCTAAGCAAGCACTCTACCATGAGGCCATTGTCCCAGCCACACAGTATAATCTTAAACAAAGATGTCAAATATCTCTAGTGAAAATTATAATTCATTGAATAAACAAACTATACAAGTGACCTGGAGATGGAAAAACTTCCCATCTGTATGTCAGTAAAATGAATATTAAAATGACATATTATGGAAAGGTATCTATTTAAAGTTCAATGCAACTACCATAAAAAAGAAAAAAAAAACATCCTAATGGTAAAACAAAGAAACCTAAATATTCAAAACAGTGCTGAAAAAGTGAGCAATTCTGTAAGTATCATAGTATATTTCAAACTATAATAGCTCCTTGCTCATAAAATATCAGAATACTGTCCCCAAAACAGACATGTCACCCAATGGACCAGAAGATCCAGAAGTTAAATCCACAAGGCTACAGTAATTATATTCTTGACATAGATGTCCAACCTTACATTGGTAAAATTGCAGCTTCTTTAACAAGACATTCTGGAAAAATTAGACATTCACAAGTAAAGGACTGAAATTACAGCCCTAGTTCTCATTCTGCACAAAAATTTGACTCCACAAAAATTTGACTCCACATAAATAAAATACCTTAATCTTAGCTATAAAAATGGAAACTACTGTAGGAAAGGCCTAGGGTAAAAATACAAGATGCAGGTATAGGCAATAACTTTCTGAGTAAACTGTACATATCTCAGTTAAGAAGAACAAAGCTAACCGATGCTATTGTCATCAAAGGACTAGGTCTGCACAACAAAATGAACAATGAACAGGTAAGAGTCAGCTTACACAATGAGAGAAAAAATATTGCAAACTATTTACCTGAAAGAGGATTGATATCCAGAATCTTGTAAAGAATTACAAACAGTAGACACCCAATAAAATATAGCACAATTTGATAAGCATTCAATAAATGGAGTACTGTTCAAAGGAAGAATGAAAGATGGCTAGTACAAAGAAGAAAAAATTCAGCATCCTTACATACCAAAGAAATGCAAATTAAAGTAACATACAACATGTTGACAAAGACTCACGTCTATGAACTAGCTACTCAGAGCCTGAGAGCAAAAGGATCATGGTTTGAGGCCAGCCTTGGCAAAATTCAATTAAACTTAGCTGAAAAAGAACCGACAATCAACAGGGAGGGAGATGTGATTCAGGTATCAGCCTAGCACAAATCGCTGAATGCAAGCCCTGATTCTAACAATTTTTTAAAAATATGATCCATCTAATGGGCTTCTTGGTAATATACTCAAAGGATTCAATCTGAGGTTACTACAGAGAAATCTGCATAACAAGGTTGAATCCCTCTACTATTCACAATTGTCAGGATGCAGGATCAGTCTAGATACTATTCAATGTAACATATGAAGAAGAAAATGTAGTATTATAGATAGACAGACAGACAGACAGACAGACAGATAGATAGATACAGGAGTTTTATGCAGTATAATGATGAATGAAATTGAAATTGTTTCATTGTGCTGGGGCTGGAAGTTTGGTCTAGTGGTAGAGTGCTTGCCTAGCATGCACGAAGACCCAGGTTTGATTCCTCCATACAACATACCTATAAATAAGTAAGTAAGTAAGTAAGTAAATAAATAAATAAATAAATAAATAGAGTCGGGAGTGGTGCTGTGGCATAAGTGGTAGATCTTTGGCCTTGAGAAAGCCAAGGAAGGTGTCAAGCTCTGAGTTAAAGGCCCAGAACTGGCAAAAAGAAAGAAAAAAAAGAAAAGAAAAAGAAATTGTTGCATTGTATAGAAAAATAGGTGGAACTGGAGTCCGCTAAGTGAAGTGAAATAAGCCAGATTTACAAGATAAGTATGTATATTTTCACTCATGAGCAATCTTAGGGTCAAAGATTGTAGAAGTAGAAGGAGGACTGTTAAGGACAGGGAGAGGGAAGGAATGCTCACTGGAACTCACAAACACTAGTTGAACACTGCTGCTTATTCAGATTAAGAGTTATATTCAAGATTGGCCAAAGCCAACACCAAGATAAACACTTTGTAAACTGAAACAAAAAGATGGCTGTTTAAGAATGTGTTATGATCTACTTAACATTGTAAACATATCCTACAAATGAAACATAGTACTTCTAATTTGTTGTTTATATTATAGCTTTTATTTAGGAAGTATGCTATGGTATATCCAAATATACTAGATTAGTTACTGCAACACTATTAATTGAATATATGCCAATTGACAAAAAAGAGTGAAAGAATGCTGTGGTAAGGGTGATAGTCAAGCCTTGCATGGAAGACACATGAAGGAAGTTGATTATAGACTCACCACTCTACCTACCAGGAAACTTACTGACCATGCCTAATTGCGCATTTATCTCCTCAACCTTGTCAACTGTCATAGCTGCCAAGTCAACAGATGGCATGGGCCTATGTCACCAGCAGCTTCCAAATGTAGAAATGAAGTCATTTAGATGTTTTCTGTGTGCACCCATTTTCTCATTTATCTTTGAAGTGTAGCTGCAAAAGGTAATTTCCATGTGAAATGTAGTCACATTCCAGCTCCTTCATTCACACATTTTCAGGTCATCAGCCATGCCCCTAGTGCCATGATAGGGGTGGAAGTATGCAAAAAATATGGGACCCAAACAACCTTGTATTTTATTCTGATTATTAACCAGATCTCTGTTTTATCTTAACAATGGTACTTTAAGACTTTGCAGATCAGAACCATATCTGAGGTCACACAGATTAGCACTTAACACACAAAAGTTAATGAATATGTTTCAATTGATTTTAAATCAAATCTAATATGTAACTACTCCTAGCTGCAGAAAAATGCCTACACATCAACAGAAGCAATCCGAAAGAACGGTCTTACAACTTGTGACACCTAGTATGAATGGGGAGGAATTATTGACTGCCCTCATGTACAGTCACTATTAGAAATAGCAATCAAAGATTACTAATCTCATAATTACTCCCACATTGACGCTAGGAAGAGTTGCAAATTTGAATCTCTGCCAAAAGGGCTTTCTTTTTCCAATCCATATTTAAAAAAATCTGTCTAGTCAATGCTAGTGTCCAGTGTTAAAACTTTAAAAACTTGCTAATATCACATTAAAATACTCAGAAAGCCTTTAGTCTGAGAGTTTTTCAATATTGAGTACCATTTTACCCTCCTAATACGATCTTTAGTTACTCTTCAAGTTAAAACGTGAGCCTTGAGATAAATGTTTTAATATACTTCCATTACCATATATAAGCTGCCAATTACAGATTTATTAACAAAAGAACTCACAATTTACTCAGTTGTTTTCTCAATTTGCATGTTTGCCACAAGAAAAAGAAAACGTTGACATTGAACAGAAGAAATAAGGAATAAAATAAAGAATGTTAGCCAATTGTCTGTGGAACATAACTGTAATTCTAGCACTCAGGAGACTGAAACCTGAGAATCAGATCAAAACGAACCTTTGGGCTTGTTTATATCTAATTAATCACTAAAACCTAGGAGTCAAGTGGTAGAGTGCTACCCTTGAGCAAAAAAGCTAAGGGAGAGCACTCAGGCCCAGAGTTCAAGTCCCAGGATTGGCAAAAACAAACAAACAAAAAGAATATTAAACCAACTTTGGAAATCTACTGAAAATATTACTAAATCCTGTGGTTAAAATAGCCAATGTAAGTTGTAACATAAAGAAACTGAGTTGGTAATTTTGAAAAGATATACACACAAACTAAAATATCACAG
This sequence comes from Megascapheus bottae, assembly GCF_031878675.1. Lineage (NCBI taxonomy): Eukaryota > Metazoa > Chordata > Mammalia > Rodentia > Geomyidae > Megascapheus > Megascapheus bottae. The sequence continues at coordinate 9,176,751 of NC_143512.1, forward strand.
TACAAATTATTACCCATAATATTCACCCTATTTGTAAGGAAATGGAAGGACTTGGAAAAAGTCATATTAAGTGAAGTAAGCCATACCCAAAGGAACATAGGCTCAATTGTCATTCTTTCTGAAGGCATCATAGAATTCCATTGTGTATAAGTACACATCTTGTTGATCCAATTATCTACTGAGGGGCATCTGGGTTGGTTCCATATCTTTGTTAAGGTGAATAGTGCTGCAATGAACATCATTGTGCTAGTTCACCCTATATTTTAAGAGTTTAAGGAATTTCATTTCAATAACTTATCAAAAGATCCATCTGTTTACTTCAAATTAAACACAGTACAAAGAGGCATTGGATAATTGGTTCATGGGCATAAACTTCTGATTTCTAGCTAACTGTATGAGTTATGGCAATCACAGTTTAATCAATTGCCCTCATTCAAAACCTCTGAGTTTTCTTTCATCATCATTAGTCAAATCCTTCCTAAATTCCTGCAGATACATGCACAAGTCCTAAATGGAAAACACAGTCAGTGCTCTGCCTAGAGATGTGTACATGTGTGGATTTTTTTAAGTTGATTCTTTTACTTTTTGATCCATACAATATTATAAAGTTCAAAAATCAAGAGTTTCTTTTTACACAAAAATCTGGATTTTCATCCAGGTGTGGCCTAGTGATAGAGTGCTTGCCTAGCATGCACAAAGTCCTGGGTTCAATTCCTGGGTGCCATGTACACAGAAAAATCCAGATGTGGAGCTGTCGCTCAAAGGGTAGAGCTCTAGCCTTGAGAAAGTCCAAGGACAGTGCTCAGGCCCTGAGTTCAAGCCCCAGTACTGGCAAAAAAACGTCTGGATTTTCATTTTTTCTTGAGGAGTCAGATTTGACAGCTCTGATGAATAGTTCCACAAAGCAGTAATTGGCTTGAAGTTGAGTATACCCCTTGATATAGGACGGGAAGGTTCCATCTGCCAAGTCTCCAGTCACACCCTCATCTCCTTTTCTATCCCATTCCTGCAGTCTCTTACCTGGCCCTTGTTTGTTCCAACACTCTGCATGTATTTGCCTGTATCAGAAGTTAGCCCATATCTTCATCTACATCCTCTTTGCAGACAAATCTCATTCTATTCAAAGTCCTTCTGAAGAGTTTCCTGGATGCATTTTGTTCCACCATGAAAAAAAATAACCTGGTTTACTAATGTTTACAAAAATATTTTCTATGTTTTCTTCGAGACCCTTTTATGGCTTTATCAATTACACCTATGATCCATTTCAATGTTATTTTTCAATCATAGAATTAATTTTACATTTCCTAATTAGGGAACAAGATTTGGTTCCACTGTTATTAATTAGCACAATGAAATATAATTTAAATCAAAAATAATTTTACCCTTTTGAGGATACAGATTGCTGTGTTTTGATACTGTGCTCAATCAATATACAAAGTATTTCCATTACACCTGAGCTTGCTTTGCAGGAATCCCACCCAATTAGGGAATAGTGCTGGCCTGTGTTTTACACTTGACATAATTAGTAAACTTAGCTAAAACTTAATGTGAACAAATTCATACAGTCAGCCCAATTTCACATAGTATAACATTTCCAACCACTAGTTTATTCCTTTTTAATTGCTTATTAGATTCCATCGAACAAATACTCACTAAAATGGTTTAATTTCCATTTCCTTGGTGAGTTTTTGAGTTATTTTCACTTTTGATGTATTATAAAGCAAGTGACTTTGAGCATTGTTAAATATTTGTGTAAAATCTATGTTCTAATTTTTGGGGAGGTAAATGTACATGGGTAGAACTGCTGTGTCTAATTATAAATTGATTTTTGGCTTTATAAGGAGCCATAATACTGACCTCCAAAAACCTATGTGTGATTGCATATTCCTGCAAGCAGTTGTTCCACCTTAACAATGATTAGTGTTGCTACAATTTTAAGGGTTGTCCATTCTACTTGACATACAGAAATACCACAACATATTTTCAATTTGCATTTACTGGTGAGCAACTTTAACATCCCCAACATAGAATCCATAGGGGATTAGGGGAGAGAGCCCAGAGACATGAGGAAACAACCAGAGATAGGATGTTTATTGAAGCTTAACTAACAGGGAAGCTCAAGGGAAATAAATGTTCTAGCAAGGAAGAGTCTAATTGGGGCATTTAACATCAACAGTGAAAGCCTGTTAGGTCCAAGCCTGGTAAGTCTGAGGGTCGTATCACCCTCTCCAGCAATGCTATTCAATATGAAGGGCTGCCTCTACAGGCCAACTCAGCACCAAAGTAATTGTTGGTCCAACAGTAATGTACACTATTTTCCCTATAGCATCTAAAAGTACCATTTACTCACACCCTGAGGTAGAAGTCCTTCCCCACAGTCTAGACAAAAGGAAGTGTGAGATAAATAATCCTCCCCACTTCTATTAGCTATAAAGTTAGAAGGATGGTGAACTAATTTCAAAATATCAAAACAGTAAATTACCAAATCCTGGAATGACTTTCCATGCACATTCCTAAATCTCTTCCAAAATGTCTCCCCACCAGAGACCAATGCTGAAATACACAAAGCCATGTGCTCTAAATAGCCAGCCTGACAACTTCAGTCATGGATCGTGACTTTATCTTGTCCTCACACTTGATTTTAAAACTTTGACTCGGTATATTGTTCTCTAATGAACAATTTAGGATTCATCTTTTTATATGTTCAGTCATATATGCTCATCAATACAACCCCACAATGGAATTTACCCGTCAAAGAGATTGCCTAATAGAAGTGTCCATAAAAATAAGGGGCCTAATGTCTTTCAAATCTGTTATTCTGTTATTCTGGACTCATTCCTGCTTTTCCAACATCTTATTGTTATATACTACTCATGTACCTTATCTTCCTTTTACTACCATCATGCCCACAAATCTCCAAAACTTACATGTCTAGCCTCAGACTGTCCCAATGTCTTTTTCCTCCCACTCCTGCTAGCTCAGCCATGCAACTATTTTGCACAGACATCTAACCAGTTCACTGAGGAAAAAAAATGTGCTGGATTCTTTTATCTTTTGCTGATGTTATGTAAATTAAAATCCAACTGATTCTTCACTTTCCATTCAATTGTTTTCTCTCCTGCTAGGTAGATTCAGCCTCTCATCATTTATTTAGTACACAGTGATTGAGGAAAATGGCTTTCTACATCCTTCTGACCTCCCATATTCCTCTTAGATATGCCAAGAGAAGGGCTGTGTCTGGGCCAGGGCCAGGGTGGGGTGGGACAGAGGATGTTTTAGTGAGAAAAGATGATTGTAGGCAGGTGATTGCAGACAGAGATGTTGTCCAGCTGGCTGTGCCTGCATAGACAGGTGGGCTGATCTGCTGTCATCATCAGAGCCTGTTGGATTTGGGCCAAATGACTGGGTAGAATTTAATAGCAGAATATGCCAACCCAGGAGGTGAGCTATGGACATAAACCTTTGGGTAGAAGCCAGGTAAACACTCTGCCAAAGACAGTGCACTAAGTAAGACTCAACAGGACCAGGTGGCCAGAGAGAAAGGGGGATGAATGGAGCTGAGCCTCCAAAGAGCAGTTGTGGAGGTATTATTTTGATTCCAAGGAAACAGGAAAATGGAGAGAGCACACCACCTTTGTAGAGGGACAAGCAAATAGGATTTTAAGCTAGCAAACGTGAATTTGTACATTGGCTTTACCAGCTTCCACTTACTTGATGTTATTTTATTTCTATTAATGTAATTTTCTTCCACTACCTCCGACAGACTAGATAACATTGCTCCTTATTTTGCTGTGAAAATTAAGTGACAAATCATGTGTAAATGATATGCAAAAGCTAAAATTAGCTGTGTAGTCTGGTGTAGATTTAAAAAAAAAACTATTCTTCAATTAGAATTCCAGAAGAAATAGATAATTCAGCAATGATAACTACCTACAGCAATATCCCACTTTGGAGCAAAGTTCAACAAGGAAACAAAAGCCTTGAATGACAGAGTTAGACATTTGTAGAGCACTGCAGTCCGTAAGAGCGAAATGTACATTGTCCTCAAGTATATGCCTGGCACCTGCTACAAAGTAAACTTCATTTTAAACCATAAAAGAAGTATCAATATATTTGAAATCAAATGAAGTTTGTTCTCTGGTCACAATGGACTGAAATTATACATCAATAACAAGGAAATTTGGGAAATTCACAACTCTGTAGTAATAAAGCAGTACACATCGTAAATAACCAATAAGTCATAAAAGAAATCACAAGGGAAATTAGGAAGTGCATTGAGATGAATGAGAACAAAAACTTGGAAAGCCAAATCTTGAAGGAAGTGGTCTCTGAGAAAATGACTGGCTATAAAAACCTACAATATACACAAAGAACAACTTCAAGTTAATAAGCTAAAATTCCACTTTTAGGAAGTAGACAAAGAGAGTGAACTTCACAGGAAGCATGAAGAAAGAAATACGCTTACAACGGAAATAAAGGAAACAGAGAACAGAAAAGCAACAGGGAGAATCATCAAAGCAGATTTTTCTTTTTTTGATACAATATCATATAATCTAGCCTGGCCTTGAAATCATTGTGTATGTAGTCCATGCTGGCCTTGATCTGTGTTCATCCTGTCTCAGACTCTAGTATAGCAGACTTGTACTGTCTTACCTAATTAAATCCTCTTTCTATGCTCCTTTTTATTTTGTTGTTGATTTTGTTTCTTTTATCTTTGGTGAGGGTAGGGGGGATTTTATTTTACATACAGAATCGCCCTGTATGGTCCTGTTTTGCCCCAAACTCTTGAGTTTGTGACTAAAACGATTATTTCTTTGTATTGATGCTATAATTTGAAGCTAACCTATAGACTATCACAATCATAAGTACATTTTCTTGAATCATGATTCCTGTACAATATTGTATTTGTATATGATATAAATATGTTAAATACTTTTTTCTTCTACCCATGAAAAAAAAGGCAAATAAGCACAGACTAGGGAAAGGAATTCGCTGCAGTGATGGTCTCTCCTGAGTAAAATGTTCTCTATTTCTGGATCTTGACTATATAATCTGTTCCATCTTTTTGTTTTCTTTTTGTGGGTCATGGGTCTTGAACTAGTCTGGACATTGTCCCTGAGCTCTTCCTTTCAAGGCTACCACCCTACCCTTGAGCCAAGCCCCACTTCCCGTTTTCTAGAGGTTAGTTGGAGATAAAGTCTCAGGTCCTTTTGTGTCCAGCCTGGCTTTGAATCTTGATGCTCAGTTCACAACCTCCTGTGTAGCTATGATTAAAGGCACAAACCACCACACTTGGCTATCTAGACACTCCTATCCTAAATCAAGATTTGTAAAAGATTTCCAAATCTAGCAATAACAAACGTTCATTAACATACACAATATGAAATCACAGAACCAAGGAAACATAAAATCTTCAAGTAATGCACTTGCCATTCAAATTCAGAATATTTTTATGCAGTATGTTTGAGAAGTATCTCAGCTTCCTGAATTACTAGAATCACAGGTATGAGCCAATGACACCCAACTTTTTATGGTTTTTATTTGATTTCATTAATATTACTCTCTTTTATTTTTCTGTCTTCAGTTTTACGGTTTACTCTGCCCTTCTGTGGTATCAATACAGCATATTTTACATTTATATTTTCTCGTTGTAGAAGGCTAGGTCATTGATTTAAATTTCTCTTAAACAGGATCTTATGAAAAAAAGTTCTATGGGATTAAAACCATGGCCCCAAACCAGGCACCAGTTATTCATACCTGTCGTTCTATCTACTTAGAAGATTGACATCTGAGGATCACCGTTTGAAGACATCCTAGATGAGGCTCCAAGATTACCTCCGATTAACCATGAAAAAAGAAACAAGTGGATCTGTGGCTCAAGTGGTAGAGTGCTACCAGCATAAAAGCTGGGGGACAGTAGCCAGGCCAGGGCCAGCACATGCACACACACACACACACACACACACACACACACACACACACACACACGTCAATGTCAGGAAAACTGAGAAAGAATTGGTCACACTACAACAAGAAAAACAAAGGAGATCCAAATTTGCAATTTCAAGGTTCACACAGTAACTGCGATATTATTAACTGCCAGATCAACAATGCCATTTATCAAAGATTTCCAATGAACTGTTAAATTTCTGACAGTAATAAAAACTATGTTAGCCTTTTTGGAAAGTATTTTGTTAGTTTCTTACAAAATATAATACAATATACCTATGCATGCCTAGCAATCCCACTGTTACTTGTGCAAGAGAAATGAAAATATGCTCAGAGAAGTCATGTTCAAGCTGACATTGAAGTTCCAATAACTTAGGATGAGAAACTACCAAATTGACCATGAAGGGGTAGGCAATGTCTAAAACATGACTAAATACTAAAAAGAAACAGACTTGTGGTACATAACTTGGATGATTCTCAGGGTGTTCAGTTCAGTAAAATAAACCCCAAATACACAATTCTGAATATATGAAATCTAGGAAACAAACTATTGTGTCAGAAAGATAAATTGCCTTGAGGTTTGGCAAGATAATAAACCAACTTCCTAAGATATTCAGGGGGAATAATGGAGGTATAATTATACCATATTTTTGTTTTATAGTAATCATCTTATGATGATAATTATATAAGCATATTTAGCTATATATGTAATGTTGATAACATTAGTATACATTAACTATACTCAGTGATGCCAATTATTAAAACAAAACCATGCAAAATGTGTCTTCAAATAGATTATACATTTAAATGTAAGCAAAATCTATCCTAAAATGGATTTGAAACTTGATTCAAAAAAACAAAATAGCCACAAAATTGTTCCCTTAACATCTCTTATCACCAGAAATGTAACAGAAACATCAGAATTATTACCATATTGAAAACACTTTTCATTAAATTAGGATGAATCAAAATAATCTACTACTAAAAATTGTTGAATTGCATATAAATTTTGATGTGACTTTTTTCTATTTCTATAAAGAATTCTATTCATCTTTTTAGGATATATTTTAATTATATATTAGTAGTACAAGAGGGCTTTAATTATGTTATTTCCATGCATGCATTCTTACTTCTTGTTAAAAAGTCCCCATTTCACTCCCTTGCCCTCTGTTCCTTCTTGAAAGTTTTAATAGATTTAATTGTTGTATTTTCAGACATGAATATAAAGTACTTTGACCACATTCATTCTCATACACCTCTGCATTGGCCTTTTCCTCCTCCCACTGGGACCCTCCTTTTATTGTAGCCTGATTTACATTCCTGTGAGTAATTTTTTAGCATATACATTAATTGAACAAAGAGGTTTGACCATGGTAATTCACAAAACATAAATTATAATTTATACTCATTAACCTCATCTATTGTTCTCCATTTCATTCCCTGGTATCTTCCTATTAGCCGAGAATGTTCAATTAATTCTCTTATGTCATCTTCATGTGTAGGCATGGTGAACTTTGTTATTCTGTTAGGGTCTGCATTGAGTCTATAAAGCACATTAGGTAAAGTGATCATTTTACTAATATCAATGCTTGCAAATTATGAACACGGGTATCCTTTCCAGTTATTTGTATCGTTTTAAATTCCATCTTCACTGTTGTCACAGTTTTCATGTATAACATTATTTTACACATTTCCTTGATATCTGTTTGTTTTCTATTTTTACTATCATAAAACGACACTTTCTAAGTGTGTGTGTGTGTGTGTGTGTGGCTAATTGGGGATAATAGTATCATGAGCTTCCCTGCCTAGTTTGGCTTCAAACTTTCATCCTCAGAACTCAGCCTCCTGTGTAACTAGGATTATGGGTATGAGCCACTGGCAGCTGGCTACTGTTGATTGGTGTGTGTGTGTGTGTGTGTGTGTGTGTGTGTGTGTGTGTGATGTGTTTTTTTCCTAGAAATTTTAATTTACTTATTAATTTGAAGTGCTTTAATGTATAGTTTAGGAATATTTAAATCTACGATCACATCATCTAAAAACAGAGATAATGTTGCTTCTTGCCTGTCCATTCTTGTTCATCGCGCACATCCTCTCCTATAACGAGGATTTACAGTGGTAAGTTGGGTAGAATTAGCAGGACTAGGCTAGTACAAGAAAATGCTTTCAGTTTCCTTCACTGAGTATATTAGAGGAAGAATTCTATGGGCTTCCTTGAACTAAGAAAGTTTCTGCTACAACTGTTTGTTGAGAATTTGTAGCATGAATGCATGTCGAATTTTGTCAAATTTATTTCCTGCATCTGTTTGTAAAGGTACGTGGTATCTATTTTCCTGCTGTTAATGGGATGTGTCATAAGTACTGATTTGTATATGCTGTATCTTAAGAATAAATCTGCTTGGTTATGGTGTATAATCATTTTAGTAGGGCTGTTGTCTGTGATTTGATATGTCATTAAGCATTGTTATTCCATTTATAATCAGCAAATTATAGGCTTATAATTTTCTGTTCTTGTGGTGTCTTTATCTGAGTTTGGCGTGAAAGTGATACCATCATAAAACAAAGGTGGTATGTTTTCCTCTTTTTCTTTTTTTAAGATTCAGTATAAATTGACATAACAGGAAGATTCAGAAATGGTCAGAGGTGGTACCTATTTGTATGCTACCCGACTGTCTCAAGATTGGTCAGGTAGGCTTTGTTCCATTAAGAATCACTGGCCTAGCAAAGATGAAGGGCCTCGTACTTCCTGGATTCCAAGATGGCTTCAGGGTGACTCCATAAGACAGTGATGTCAACCACAGGTCGTAAGTACAAAATGGAGAAATCCAGGGCATCCAGTATTTATTCTTCTTAGCTAATTTATGGCCCAGGAAAGTTTTTAAGCTACGTCCTACATCACCTAAAACTGCAAATCACCTTAATATTGAAAAAAAGTGAAAAAAAATATAGCTAGATATTTCTGAAAAGAAAGTGGGTATCAGGAAACCAGAACTCAACTCCAGAAAGAGCTAGCACTGAACACCAGATAGAATGGCTATTATCAAAATTGTGGAGAAAGGGGTTCCTTGTACTCTATTCATAGAAATGTAAATCAGTACTGCGGTTACAGAAAAATACGACTTTACTCAAAAAACTACAAATGGTACCCCCTTATTACATAGCAATCCCATTTCTCGGTATACATCCATTGTTTTGTGTGTGCTGGTCCTTGGGCTTGAACACAGGACCTGTGGTCTGTGCCTGAACTTTTCCTCTCAAGGCTAACACTCTACTACTTGAGCTACAGCTCTACTTCTACCTTTTTTTTTGGACTCAATTGGAGATAAGAGTCTCACAAGCTTTCTTGCCTGGGCTTTCTTTGAAGCACATGCCTCAGATTTCAGTCACCCAGAGTAGCTAAAATTACAGGCATAAGCCAACAGCATCCAGCTTCTGGAGATACCTACCTATATACATATACATACATATACACATACACATACATACACATATAGAGAGAAAGAGATGACATAAAATCAGAAAGTCAGATATATATTCAGTGCATTCTCATTACAGTAGTCACCTAAGCCAAAATATGGAAACAGCCCAAATGCTTATATCTGCAAATCAAAACTTAAAATGTGACACACACACTCACTCACTCACTCACACATTCATACACTCACAGAGAGACACACACTCACTCAAATTTTCATACACACACACACACACACACTCACTCTCACAAGCATGAAAAGACATGCATGTGAGTTTGCAACATTCCTTGTCCTTGCTCAAGGTGTACTGAATGGTGAGCACAAGCTTTTCTACTGGCTCATCCCCTTCTTCTACAACCTGTGTCTTCTAATCACCCTTAGAATTTTCCTGAAAGAAGAGTAGATATCTGAGAAAATCAGCTTTAAAAATAGCCACAAAGCCTGGCCTTCTACTTACTGAAACTTTTGCACTTTACATGTGGTGGAAGTTACTGAAAATAAACAGACAAAATGTATTTGCAGCAAATGGGAACATGTTCTATACTAAGGGAGTCCTAAGACTTCAGGGGAAATATGTATGCTCTCAAACTACTCAAAAAATACCTTTTACCCCAAATCACCCACTGTGTCTCATACCCTCACAACCTTTCTATACACCTATATTCTTTAATAGACTCTGGGAAGAGGCTCTAGTGATGTTCTGACATGCACATTTTTGGTGCAAGGAAAGAAGCAAGGTTGTTGGCTCATCTGTAATCCTGGCTAGTTAAGAAACCGAGATTGGAAGATCAAGGTTCAAAGGCAGTCAGATAGGAAAATCCATGCTACTATTTCTCTAATCGACAAGCAACAACCTTAACTGGGGGCTGCCTCAAGTGGTAGCGTGGTAGAATGGCAGCTATGAACAATCATACTTGGAACCCATGATTATCTGAATTCAAACTCAGTTATTAGAAAAAAAAATCTTCAAATGTGTGGAGGGGGAGGAAAACTGAAATCTTTAGTTGTATCTGTGTAGCTTATCTCATTCTATGCTGTCACAAAGCCTCTGTCATTTAGCTACAGTTAACTAGTGTGTCCCACAAACAACACCTCTCCAGTCTCCCTAAACAGCAAGAGCTCAATATCAATCAATATTATTAAGCAGTAAGAAATGGAATACAAAGTATCATTCCCCTAGCAAAATTAAAATTATGTGTACTATATCCAGAAACAACTTTCTATATTCCTCCGGGATATTGGTTTAGATACCTTAATCATGCTAAATTTATTTAAAAGTACAAGTGCAACATGATTCCATTATAGTAAATGCCCTCATCTACTTCTATTGGCAAAGTGTTTTACAACCATGTTGACTTCTAAGAAATAATTATTAACTGTTCCTGATAGGACTTGTGAGTTGAATTATTGAATAATCAAAGGTCAAAGGCAAGATTTGCAGTATACAACAATGCTCTACTTTCCATTGCTTGAACGAGACAGTTATTTTGGTGCCTCGTACAGCAACAATGCTAGCAGTGGACTGCAGCTTATAAAATGCACATAAATAAATAACAATTCAAGTCAATACATCCATGAGGGGAATACATACTCAACTACATTTTCAAAACAGACCCAAAGCTTACAGAGAAAAGGTCATTATGACAAGCACGTGGGAGTGCCTTGGAAATGCAGATACATCAGGTAGTCTCAGAGTTTATGCAATTGTGCTTTTGTGTGGTTCTGATGCACTAATTAGGTGACAGAGGAGAGAACTGTGTGACAAAGTTCTGTTTCTGGAAAACACAATCGCTTCTCATTGGCAGAGGCCACCTATACCTCCAGGTCAAGAGAAGCTACCTGTCATACATAAAATGAAGGTTATCTATGCAATAGATTCCCAGCAAATCAATGTCCTCTCAGGGATGATTTTGCAGTTTTTGAGAAAGAAGTTGGTCTCAACTTGTTTTTTTAAAACAAATATGTTAAGCCATCGCCCTTTAATTCATCTTATAATTGTCTGAGCAAAGAATTTCTTCCAACATATCAAAAGCATTTTGTGATGTCAGATGTTGCTTCCAGCTGCATGAAATTTTATCCTTCGTGCTCTGAACAATTAGAGTTGTTTGCATAGGTAGAAACACAAATTCTATCTGAGACCAGCATTCAAGTGGTGGATTTTTCTCTATGACATTGGACTCTATCAAACACAGCATTGTTGTGGATTGATTGACTTTCTGTGTGGGACTCAACATTTCAACTATTCATACTATTCATACCAAACTTACTTTAGTTCATCTTCTATTAGACATTCCAGATTACTTTCTCATCATTTTCATTGCTGAGCTGAAGGAATAAGTAGTGCATCTGTTCATGAAGTGGTTTATTATCTGTTTAGAGGAGGTTGGGGATGAATAGAAAAGTAACTGCTGAGGAGCCGAATTCATCCACGTTTGTGTCCACTGTGAAATTCAAGACTGTGCCATCTTCCAAAATCCTTGACTATCTACTAAGTAGGGAATTCCTCACTAATGAGTCGAGAGCATTTATCATGAAGAAAGAAAACTCTGACAAGCAGAATCCCACCCAGTCAAGGGCACAGAACCACAGACACCTGAGACAGCAGTCCCAGGAAGACCTGGTTGTGTTCAATCCCCAGCATCCTCCAAAAGAAAATATAAAGATCTGTAAATATTTGACCAACAAGCCCTTATCAGTATTTCTCATGCAAGGTAAGACTATGAACAAATCTGTTGATGATGAAACAGTAATACATTATTGCTGTGCCTTCGTCGGGTATTTACAAGGAATCTTTTCTACTATTATTAAGTCTATATCATCCATTCCATAAGGAACACCACTCTTAGAGGGCCTGGAGAGTCCTAAACTGCCCCAAGCCAGCCTACATTTAGATGCTTGCCTGCAATACAACTTGATTGCATGTCCACTTCTGACAGCCCAGCAATTGATGCCTCACTGACAAACTAAGATCTGGAGACCTTTATTGCTAATGCCATTGTAACTATTCAAACTTCAATGTGTAAGAAAAACACTTGAGAATGTTGTTATAATTCAGATTGTGATTACAAAGGTCTGGTGTGAATCCTACAGTGACATTTCTGACATGGACCCAAACTTGCTTACGCATATACATTTACAACATAGCGTAACTGTAGACCCATCGTATTCAGTAAAATCAGGCTCTGCTTACTACCAACAACTCAGAATGTGTCTACTCAAATGAATGTGTGCTAAAAGCATAAAATGTTAATGAGATGCAGGGATTTAATACAAAAATATTAAAAGGACATCACTGGCCTTGTTCTAATTAAGTGCCAGAAGAACATTAGATTATGGGGTTCAATTTAATGTTATTAATAATTATATCCACTTTCTCTACTTTTTAAATGTGGCTACTTGAAAAATTTAAATTATATATGTGTTCTACAGTGTTTTAATTTTTAAATTGTAAATTAATTCTATAGTGCTGAAATATATAAGATTTTGCCCTAGATATTAAATGTTTTATGCTTATCAACACTCATGATGAAGTATTTCTAACACATATGAAAATTAAATCACTTTTTCTTTTTACCAAATAAGTGAGATATCCATCAAAATTCCCTTGTCTCTTATGAAATCAGACTATGTGAAGTTATGAGGAAAACAATTGTTCAAGTATCTAAGCAAAATAAGAGAAGAATGGAGGGGGAGCGAATATTCAATGCATATCCTATAAAACTAGGAAAATTGAAGGGTTGAGTGTTATGAGGAAAAATGAGCTTGTGTTCAATATGCATTGTATTCATAAACTGATATGTTAAATGGCAATCTCTTTATGCAACTACTTAAAGATAATAATATAATTTAAAATATTCTGCAGTACATAGACTGTGTGTGACTCCATTTCTTTTTACACAGCTCTTGTTTTATTCTCAGACCAAATAGCCCATCTGCAATATTTAAGAGAAGCCCAGAGAAAGAAAAATATATAATGTTTTCAGTACATTCTATGTTAAGAGCCAGGGAACTTCCAACACTTACTAGTAAACTTTTTACCCTTATAATTGCAAACAGAGTCTAATTCCTAATCTGGAAACATTTTCCATGATCTGACCATTGATATACTTTTATTCTTTCAAGTCAATTTCCTGAGTCAATTCCTGGGCACCTTTCTTGGATTAACAAAATAAGCTTAGCGTCACCATCCTTCCTAGTAAAGTAATCTTCAAAAGTACAATGCTGTTACCCAATGGGAATGAAGAAAAGGATAAAGGAAATGAATGAAAACACAATGATAGCCGAAGAAATCAGCCCTTTCATATAGAATAATACTCAGCATAAACTCTAACTATAATGATCAACATTTATTCTATCACTTAGAAATGAAATCTAGCTGTCCAGATACAGCTACTGACCCAGTCGTACGATCTGTTAAAAAATATTTAGATTTCGGCATTTTCAGTAGGTTCTTTAGAATGGAAGAAAAATAAATATACGCAGGACACTAGTGTAAGGGCTAAAATGTTATTTCTGAGATGTAAGTGCGTGGAGAGAAACTGTGTAATGTTTCTATCACTTGAACATCATGTTCCTAGTCAAATTCACTTGGCATCACGTGTAATAATGATAATAACTGATTTTTAGGTATTGATATATCCAAAATAGTTATTGTCAAGCCAAGGGCCAAGAAGTTGGTTTTCTTACTGGTTAGCACACATAAGGCAATTTGGAGTGCTCCATAGATCATAGAGATAGTTTCATTCAAATTTCTCATTGCTGTGTGTATACATGTACGCATGCTTGTGTCTCTATGGATTCACTGAGTGGTAAAGTACACGTGAAAGAGGAATATTGATATGCCAAGAAAACATAGAAATCACAGACAAAGCAGGAGCTGGTATTTCAAGCTTGTAATTCTGGCAATGGGTGGATGAGATATGAGAATTTTGCTTCGAAGCCAACCTAGGCAAAAAATTCCATAAGATTATCATCTGCAATTAACTATCAAAAAAGTGGAGCCATCAAGTGGTACATCACTATCCTTGGGAAAAAAAGCTCAAGGACAGTGCCCAGACCCTGAGTGGAAGCCACAGCACACACACAAAAGATCAAATAAACAAATGACAATATTAAAAATGGGTTGGAGCTAGGATTACAAAAATAAGCTAGAAACCTAAAGTACTATTCTTCCTAAAATAGGTTACTTGCCTTTTTAGAACAAAGATAAATAACACTCTGACAATAAAAAAAATTTGAAAGCCTTCATGACAATCTTTATACCAAAATTCTCATACTCTGTATGAGGACAGAAAAACCCTCCAGAACAAGGTGAGGGAGGAAGGAAAGGCAGCCACAGTTGCCTAGATGCCATGTGGGAGTGAATAGTGAGAAGTGCTTGTTGATTCAAATGAAACTGGACCTTAATAGAGCAGCAGAAATTTGGCAAGTTTATATTCACTGAGCAGTGTGGTAAAGGTGCCAGATCCACGTTAGGATGGCACAATTACAAGTGACGGTTACAATAGTCCTATGTGGAAAATGGCTACAGGAATGTTTGCCTGGTGACTTGTCTACATTCGAGAAAGTGATTGCAAGGCCTTGAACAGCTCTACACCAGGGTCTATGACATTTGGATTTTTAGCAGTACCTGTCGTGACTTAAACAGTCAGACCTCAGGGAGATTGCCAGTCAACAGGCATAGAATCAGTTGTGCGAATTATATCTTGACTGCAAACAACACATCAATTGATAAATAAGCTATAAAGGTGCAATGATTTAGGATGATTAAAAATGTAAGTTTTGGGGGCTGGGAGTCTGGCCTAGTGCTTGCCTAGCATATACAAAGACATGGGTTTGATTCTTTGGTACCACATACATAGAAAAAGCCAGAAGTGGCACTGTGGCTCAAGTGGCATAGAGCTAGCTTTGAGGAGAAAGCCCAAGGACAGTGCTCAGGCACTGAGTTCAAGCTCCAGGACTGGCATAAAAAATGCAAGTTTTTGCATCATTTCTTTAAGCCACATAGAAGCTGCTTCTGAAAGGAGCTCACCCCATATAGTATATATGAAAAAGAAAGCTTTTTCTCCAATTAGGTACAGAACATTCATTTGAAACTGGATCTGACATGATAAAATGCGCAAAATATGACAAGCACCAATGGTAATTTCGCCACCTCTACTTGGTCAGCCTCTGATTCTAAATCAACAATGTAATTTACAAAATGATCCTTTATCCTGATACTTTTGAGATTATTAATGGAACAAAGGCAGATCTACTTGTTACATGTATCAGGAATATGATAAAACTGCAACAATGTGAAAGAGACTCATCACTTCTATTTTGGGAGAGCAGGAAGAGAGACAAAAGGAATAGTATAAAGGTGGTAACTGTGAAGAAAGTATGAAAAAGCCAGGAAGTTGAAGCTATGTGTTCCTGGAAATAGTTCCTGGAAACCATTTTGTATAGCTAGAACCTGATATTTAAGTAGGCAATGGAGAAGAAAGAGATAAGAGAAAGGAACTTTAAGCATATCTAAATGCTAAAGCAAGCTGGATATTGAACAGTATTCTGAGAGCAACTTAGAGTTCAGGTGCCAGATAAAATGCAAGAGGAGCAGCTAAAGTCAAATTTTAAGTGACCAATAAACATGGTTTTAGTTTAAAGTATACTTCATATATTCTCTGGACTATTGTTATATTAAAAATGAAAATATTTCTGAAATCCAAATTTATTTTGGTATGTATTTTATAGATTTTGTCTGGCAATCTTCATAAAAAAACAATAAAAGATGCATTATATTTAGAAAATGATTTGTTGAATGGTAACCCTTTGTCTAACTACTTAAAGATAATAAAATAGATTTTTTTTTTACATTCATTAAGGGCTTTACCTTGAGTTGGTTCTGTGATACAAGCTGAGTTTTCTTCCACAGACTAAAAAGTCTTTCCCACTTATGATATGGCTAAGGCTTCTCATGTGTGTGAATTCTCTTACACTTCCTGAGGGGTGAATACTGCCTGAAGGACTTTCCACTTTGGTTACATTCCTAAGGTTCCTCATATGTGTGAATTCTGTTATGCCTCCCGAGATGTGACTTCCACCTTAAAGTCTTACCACATTTGTTACTCTCATAAGGTTTCTATCCTGTGTGTGTTCTCTGATGCAATTTGAGGGAAGATTTCCATCTGAAGGACTTTCCACACTGGTTACATTCATAAGGTTTCTCTACTGTGTGAATTGTCGTATGCATGTCGAGGTTTGGCTTCTGTGTGAAGGACTTTCCACATCTGTTACACTCATAAGGTTTCTCTCTTGTGTGTATTCTCTGATGAACACGAGTGATAGAGTTTTTAAAATAATTTTCATTGTGATTAATAGAAAGGTTACATTATATTCACCAGATAGAAGGTGCATAACTTCACAAACATTGATACCCTTTCTCATGACATGGTCCCCATTTCCCTCCCACCCTTCCCCCACTTATCTTGATTTCCCCCTTCCCTATCCAATTTCAAATAACCAATTAAAGCACATATAAAATATGTCAGATAACAAGGTGAAATATTGTAACAATATGAGTAGGAAGTATTGTGATATGATCTGAGCTTCAGAAGGATGCCAGTTCATAGTGCAGAAAAAAATTATTCATTGGTCCACTGTGGTATCATTTTTGAGCTTCCATCTATGGATTAGATAAAGGCTTAAAAAAGTCATGATTTCAACTAATAACAACAGATGCTGGAGGGGATGAGGCCAGGAGGGATCACTACTACACTGTTGGTGGGAGTGCAAACTTGTTCAACCACTATGGAAAGAAGTATGGCAGTTCCTCAAAAGACTAAACAGAGAGCTCTCCTATGACCCAGCAATTCCACTACTAGGCATTTACCCAATCATCCAGAAACAAGGGCATACTAAATCCACTAGCACAACAATGTTCATTACAGAACTATTTACCATAGCAAAGATATGGAACCAACCCAGATGTCCCTCAGTGGATCAACTAGATGTGGTATTTGTACACAATGGAATTTTATGCGGCTGTCAGAAAAAATGACATCACTCCATTTGTTAGGAAATGGAAAGACTTAGAAAAAAATCATATTAAGTGAAGTAAGCCAGACTCAAAGGAACTTAGGCTCAATGGTTTCCCTCATTTGTCATAATCAGTAGAAACCTTGGGCTCTCCTAGCAGAGATTTGCAATAGAGCCAAACCTAGATACATAAGGCCATATAGTATGACGCTAAATGAAAGGACCTCTAGGATATAGAAACAAAAGCCATATAATGAGTGATTGTTATCTCTCATCTCTTTTGCTGTCTCTTGGTTATCTCATATTGTTACAGTATCTCATTTTGTTATCTGATATATTGGATATATTTGTATTTGGTTATTTGAAATTGGATAGGAAAGGGGGGAAAACAAGATGAGGGGTAGGGATGTGGGGGAGGGAAATGGGGACCAAGACATGAAAAAGGGTATCAATGTATGTGAATTAATGCACTTTCTATCTGGCAAATATCATGTAACCCTTCCATCAATTACAATAAAAATATATGAAAAAAGTCATGATTTCAAATAAAAGGTAATGCACTATTCCTCGCATGGCATCTTCTTCATATTCATCATTCCTTCTATACTGATATTCAAGAGGATATATAATACTTATATCTTGGTGTCTTCTTCCAATAAATGAGACTATAACAGTCTTTTTTCCAAATTGTGAGGACCATATGAGTTTATATACATAAAGCAGCTAAAACACAGCCTGATGCAGAATAATATTTTGAAAGCACTGATTTGTATGAAAGAACTCACTTATGTTTTTCTTCAAAGAGAAATGCTTTAACGTAAACGGAATTCTCAAATTAATTATGTGATAAATGCTTAAACAATTCCACTTGTCTGGATTATAGGCACTTTAAGAAATAAATACATCATTTCTTCATGTGCCTATCAGACATCTTTACTTCTTCTTTTCTCCTCCCCTCCTCCTCCTCTTCTTCTTTCTTTCTTCTTCTTCTTCTTCTTCTTCTTCTTCTTCTTCTTCTTCTTCTTCTTCTTCTCCTCCTCCTCCTCCTCTTTCTCTTTCTTCTTCTTCTTCTTCTTCTTCTTCTTCTTCTTCTTCTTCTCCTCCTCCTCCTCTTTCTCTTTCTTCTTCTTCTTCTTCTTCTTCTTCTTCTTCTTCTTCTTCTTCTTCTTCTTCTTCTTCTTCTTCTTCTTCTTCTTCTTCTTCTCTAGTTAACTCATTTGCCCATTGGTTAATTGGGTTGTTGATTCTTTTAGGATTTAGTTTCTTGAGCTCTTTGTATAAACTAGACATTAGGCCATTATCAGATGAACATGTAACAAAGATCTTCTCAAATTCTCTAGGCTGTCATCTTAGTTTAACTATATGCTTTCTCATTCAGAAATTTCTTATATGGTTTGATATAAACTCTTTTGCCAATTCTTTCTGTGATACACTGAACTGTTGGAACTTTACTCAGAAAGTTCCTGCCTGTAAAGAGTTTCTAATGTGTTTCCCACTCCTTGCTGTTATAGTTTTATGGTTTCAAATCTTGGAGACTTTTGCTGCATTAATTGCTATTGATACAGGTTATAGTTGGGGATCCAATTACAGTTTTGTCCAGTTTCCCTAACAACATTTATTGAAATGACTCTCATTTTTCCATTCCGTGTTTTGTTTCCTTTATCAAATATTAGATGGCTTTAGGTCTGTGAGCTTAATTCTAAGTCTTATGTTCTGTTCTATTGGTCCTCAGACCTGTTCTTTGTTTTGCCAATACCAAGATGTTTTATTAATATAATTCTGTAATACAGTTTGGATCTCACCCCAGTTAGAATGGCTGTCATCAAGAATGCGAACAAGAGATGTTGGTGCAGATGTGGGGGGAAAAAGAAACCTATTACACTGTTGGTGGCAATATAAGCTTGCTCGACTTATTAGGAAAACAGTTTGAGGATTCCTCAAAAATCTAAATGTAGAACTACCCTTTGGTCTAGCAGTACCACTCTTGGGCATTTACCCAAAAGACTGCAAACCAGGAGACAGTGAAGTTACTTGCAAAACTACTTTCATGGCAACACTATTCACCCTAGCCAGGGTATAGAAACAACCCAGGTGCTCCCAAAGGATGAAAGGTGAAAAAATGTGGTATATATACACAATGGAATTTTACTCCTTTGTTAGAAAGGATGGTATGACATCATTTACAAAGAAAAATGGACGAACCTGGAGAAAATTATGTTGTGAGGCCCAGAGAGACAAAGGATGTATATTTTCTCAAAAATGGAAGCTAGAACTAACTTTTAAAAGTTCGAGTAAATGTGTACAGAGTTGCATGCAAATGCACACAAAGGTATTAACTGAAGTATGATATTTGCCATTCTTTAGAAAAATGAACTCAGAATCCAACAAAATTAGTATCAGGAAACTGGCAGTTGAAAGGTATTGGGAGGATAAAGCAGAGGGTAGATAATGGAAGAAAGGAAATGGGGAGAATGCAGTCATAATATTCAATTTATATCCTATGAAATTAAAAAACTGAGGGGACAGAGCCAGTTGAGTATGATGGCGCACAATGATAAAAGGGGTGGTATTGGTCTCCATAGATAGTACTGACTCCTTCATTAATCTACTTACTGATAACAAAAAAATAGAGCTGAGGAAACCAAAAGTAAATACAACAACATATACAATAGTAACAACAAAATCTATCAATACTGATATATTAAAATAGCCCAGAATCATGTGTGTAAAATCTCACTGCTGTAATTTTATAGAAGAAGAAATTGCAACTTAGATGGGAAGAGATTTGTTCCAAGTCATAGGCTGACATAATCACATACTGAGGGATTATGACTTTTTCATTAAATCTTTTTTTCATATATTTTTATTGTAACTAATAGAACAGTTACATTATATTTGCCAGATAGAAGGTGCATTACTTTACATACATTGATACCCTTTCTCTTGATACAGAAATTGTTTTTTTCTGCTATATCTATAGCTGCCCTATCATGTGGATTTTGCCTACAACAGATGCAAAGCCTGGGGTTTCCATGATTCTAAAAGTCTTATAATCTAATCTTATTTGTCAGTTCCCCACCCCCTTCTTTCCCCTTCTCCTCCTTCCCTCCCTCTTTTCTTTTCTCTGTTCCTCTATCTGCCTCATCCTCTACTCATGTTTTCTGATTTGCCTTTTCAGTTCTTAAGAGAAGACATACTCAAGCAAGCAGTTTTTGCACTAAGTAGTCCAGGAAGCTTAGTTGTGTAGGCTTCTGTGTCCTGAGACCATGACATGAGTAATGGAGACAACTGTGAGGACAGAGCAGAGCCTTCATAGCAAATCTGCAATGAATAACAGCTGATACTTAGCTCTGAACATGGAAGGTAAACCGGGCTAGCATCTCTCCTCGCCTAAATGGCAACAGGCCTGATCGTCCCTTATCCAGAATAATCCCAATTCCTTCATGGGCCTGGAAGAGGGAGTGTGTACAAGACTCTCCTTATGTCTGCTTCTATTACAGCTATCTACTTGTAAATCTGGGTAGGGAACAGAAAGGATTGAATCCTAGCTGCATTTGTTTGTAGTGATTATCTATGAGATAAGTTCCCAATGCGATTATTTCTCCCTTTCCTGACCTGATTATGACTTTGAAAAATAAAACAGAGAGAGAGAGAGAGAGAGAGAGAGAGAGAGAGAGAGAGAGAGAGAGAGAGAGAGAGAGAGAGAGGAGGAGAGGAGAGGAGAGGAGAGGAGAGGAGAGGAGAGAGACAGACACACAGACAGACAGACAGACAGACAGAGACAGAGAGACAGAGAGATAGAGAGAGACAGAGAGAGACAGAAAGGACATGCTGGATCAAAATCAGAATCATTTAGATTGAATTTCAAGTGACAGGAAATGGATATCCTAAGCTCAACAGAGAAGGTTCCAAATACTTCCTTTTTGGTATTATCTACTAACATTGTCTTCTTTTATTTTTCATACTCTGAGAGTTTGAAGTTAAGGAGAGTAGGAAATAAATTATATCAGTTGGGCTAAATGTTGTGAAACATTATGCATAAATGTTACAGATGTTAAAACTGAAATGCTCGCTCAGGTACCATTTACAAATCACACTGGCTCTCCTACTGCAGAGAATTTTTCTGCAAAGAATGCTTTCCTGAAATCCAGACGGAGAGGGAACAGATGAAGCCTCTAACTATCTGACACCTCTCCTAGCAGCTATGCTGATGATCAAGGACAAGTCTTTTATTTTTGTTTGGCAGGTCTTTTCACACAGTGATGATTTATGAGCTTTCAGGATATACAATGCCCTAATAATGCATATACGCATGCCCAGCACAATTTAGTTTTGTGTATTTATTTGCTAGGTTTTACAACTCAAGGCAACCCATGTAATGATTTTGATAAAGAAATGTGATTCATACCTGGATGGATGCAGAAAGCATTTAAAATACAAAATCCATTTAGTACCGATTAGCCTTAGAACATTATTTATGTAATCTGTCATAATGGCAGATATTAGAGAGACCATTTTTCTCTTTTTGTTGGTACAGTTTATCAATCACCCTTGCTCCTGACAAGCCCTTAGGAGGAGAACATTCATCAGAGTGTATTAGAAGACTAAAAATAAAAACTGGGACTGGTGTTTATAAGGAGAATTGTAGGCTGATTGTAGAAGCTTGAGGAAAGACTCTTGACTCTCTGAGTCACTTTAGGCAATAGGAGAAGTTCAGTGTGTAAGAGATGCAATCGTAGTGTTCTAAAGTAAGGGAAGAAATCTACTGTGGAATGCTTACAGCTTGTATATGTGGAGATGAAAGAGTTTACAATGAAGTGATTAATGCTTGCCTTCCAACAAGCAATGTGTAATGTATTGATAATTTGGTGCTTTGGAAATTTGCAAATGTCACAGAATTCAGGTTACCCAGTGGAGTCAGACAAGTAATAAAAGCCTTGTATGAAGAATGATAATACTCAGTACTTGCACATTATTGTGCTATTCATCTTGAAAATGGGAAGTGAACAGCATCTTGTAGTTAGAACAGCAATCTCAAAGTCCTTGACTCCAGTCACGTTCCTCTTGGCAAGTCACTTAACTTCTCTGAGATGTATATTCCATGTTGGAATAAAACCAGCTTCCACATCTAGCCTCCAGGGCTTAATAGTGAAGAGTCTCTGTGCTGGCAGAAATGGAAATTATGTAGGAAGCTTTAAAAGTTTATTAAACACCACTCCAAACTAAAACTTTTTGTAAAAAAAATGCCATTACATATTACTTGTACGAAATAATTGTCATTTTCATGGCACCCATATACATGAATATAGTGTATTTTAATTGTATTCACCTGCCCATTACTTTCTATTATCCCCAGAATTGTTTTTAATTGATTTAAACATCTCAAGGAAGTTTAATGACCAACCAGAGCTAAGAATCATTGCCTTGAAATGCTGGTATTTACATTTTTTTCTTCATGGCTGGAAATGTGGCTTAGTGGTAGAGTGCTTGCCTAGCCGGCATTAAGCCCTGGGTTTGATAACTAGTATCATATGAACAGAAAAAGCTAGAAGTGGTACTATGATTCAACTGGTACAATACTAGTCTTGAACAAAAGAAAAAGTTCAGAGATAGTGCTCAGGTTCTGAGTTCAAGCCCCAGAACTGGCAAAAATAATATCGCATATTGGTGGGTCTTAAAAATTTAAATGCTGCTAAGAGCCAGTGGTTCACACCTCTAGTCCTAGAAATGGAAGAAGACCATGGTTCAAGGCACTCAGAGGTAGAGGAGTTCCTGAGACCTTCTTCTCAATTCATAGTTGTATAGAGTGGCACTTGTCTATCAAGGGAGGTTGAAACTGGGAGGATGTAGTTGTCTGACAGGTTCACCTTGGTCTTTCTGCTTGAATAGAAAAGTCTGTGAGGTTTTATCTCCATACAGGGAAGCTAGCTGTGGTGGAGTGTACCTGTAATCCCAGCCATGATGGGACAGGAAGGGAGACCCCACCCCTAAAAATTTAGTAAAAAAAAAAAATAGGCGGAAAGCATAATTAGCAGTATTGCAAAACCTAAGTCCCAAAGTTCAAGCCCCAAGTACAGTCAAAAAAAATCCCAATTGTTGAGATCACATTTCATAGATATCAAATCTTTACTTTGTAAAGATCTCCTGAACTTGGCTTCGTTAGTAAACCAGTCTAGATCATCACATCTCTCAAGCTCGATTGTGTTTTATGGATAATCTGCCAGGCACCTGTGGCTTAGGCTCACACCTGTAATCTTAGCTACTAAAGAGGCTGATGCCTGAGGGCCAAGGTTCAAAACCCACATAGTCAAATTAACTCTATGAGACTCTTATCTTCAGGTAACCACCAGGAAACAGGAAGTTGAGCTTTGGCTCAAAGTGGTAGAGTGTTAGCTTTGAGCAGAAGAGCTCAGGGACAGTGTCCAAGTCAAATTCTAGGACCAACAAAAATAGAGGTAATAGGAGAAACAACTACCATGCAAAGAGTGAAATGTGGCCTCGACACCCTTTGAATGTTTAGAAGCATTGATAATAATCGAAGGGTTCACATTCATTTTCATATAGAACCTCATATTAAGATCTGGACAGATTAGGGTATTTCCATCTCAGGAAGACTCAGTTACAGAAACAACAAATACTTTGCTTGAGGTGTGCTTGTGACCTTGGAAATGATTTCAACACACTGTAATGAAGGTGAGTTTCTCCTAGGCCCTTGATGCACTTATGTAATGTAAGTGACATAAAAATCTTCCATCTCTAACACCTACAAGCTTTATTAATTAGCAAGTGTAGAAGCTGCCAGATTGTGCTGATCAAATAACAATGGGCAGAAGCTATGCGTTATATGAGCCAGCATAGATATTAACCCAGTCCAAGCTTCTAAAGTTTTGGAATTCACAAACAATTTTTTTAAATATAGAAAGAATCCTCATAAAGAGAATCTCAATATACAGGTTATCTCCAACTGTTGAGACAAAATTCTAATGAACTCTTCTTTAGTCAAAATCCTGGGGCCAGAAAAATATCAGATTCTGGACATTTTGGGGGTCTGAGATAGTTGCATAGTTTTCAACCAGTTGGCCATTCCTAATTTAAAAAACTGACATCTGAAATTCTCTAAACTATTAAACTCTTCAAATACAGACATGTGCTCAAAAATTCACATTTTAAATATAAAAATTTTGTATTGAGTATGATTAATGTAAGGTCTCTCATAGGTATTATTCAAGAAAAAGAAGGGAGTTAAGTAAATACAGGGAGGTCTATTCCTTAGAAGTACGTTCTCCATCCCCCCTGACCCACATGTCAATGTCTTAATTACATGTCGCTATATATGTCTCCAAAGGTATAACGATATCAGTGGTCTACTCATATTTGCTCATGATCTTTGATCATGTCAGGAAAAGAGATTCATGGTCACCAGCTTTGAAAAATGTGCCAGGTTAAACATCAGTGCAGTTTAGCCTGCTTAAAACAAACAAACAGAAGCAACAATAATAACAACAAACATAGAGATCCTGAGTTCTGAAGTTAAGAATCCTCTTTATTGTCTCAGGTACTTTTCTCCTTTCTGAACATCACTCTCTTTTGTTGTAATAATTTCTCTAGACTTTTCTTTCACCACCACCACCAACATCATCATCATCATTGAAAAGTACAACTTTTTATTGAGTGTTTCTCTTTAAGATAATCTATTACTAATCTATATGCTTTGACTCAGTCTTAAGAACATGAATCTCTATGAAAAGAGCCATTATATTAACCCCATTTTAAAGAGGTTGAAATTATCTAGAATTAAGAATAATCAAGAGATGGTAAGGCCTGATATAAATGGAGATTCAGAATCCATGTTCTAATCACATTCAGTGATGATGTAGATAACTACATTGGATAATATATTGCCATGCTTTAGGAGAAAACATGTACTCAGCTAAAACCCCTAGGTGAAATTAGATTAGCGTCTCTTTCAGAACTCCTTAGCTTTGAGGACCTGTGAACAATTTTGTCATTTTCTTCTCATTCTCCTCCTTCTCCTTCTCCTTTATCTTTCTTTCTCACTGCTGTGTTGCAGTTCTGGGCAAATTCCTGGAGCAGAATAGATACTAAATAGTTCTTTATCAAAGGAACAATTGAAAACACTCTGCAGAGATAGAAAAATGCATTGCGAAATCTGGGAGCTTGGAGTCAGGGAAACTATATTTACAGAGTAAATTACTTTTAGGCAGAACCATGAAAATAAGCAGAATACAGTCTTACATTGCTTAACAATGGGAACACAATCTGTGAAATACACTGTTAGGCAACTTTATCCTTTGAATATCACAAAATATACTCACCTTAAACAGAGATCTAGGCTGTAAGGTACAACCCATTACTACTACTTCACAAATATGCATAGCATATAACTTTACCAATTATACATAATTGTAACTGTGCACCTACACATACCTAACTGTAGACCTAGAACAGATGAAAGACTGGGAGAGTGGAATTTTCAGCTCCATACCTATCTCATGTAGCCTCCATTATAAATGCATCCTTCCATGGTGCAGGGCAGTACATTCTCTTACACGGGGAACTTTCACTGACTAATAGGAAGCTTTTGTGGCTCAAGTATGAAAGGCTAGTTACTAATTGACAGGCTTTCAGAGGTGAATGTGTGTTGAGAGCACAGATTTTGTCAAAGAATTGATCCATTGAATAAAATCATAGCTGAGTATCAGAAGACGGAACAAATTGGTAGAAGCAAATGACAGGAAATGAGCCCCTTATACATGACTTGACCTTGTCCTACTCCTTGATCTCTGCTTCCAGCACAAGTGGTAGGTAGGTCACTTCCTTTATGTCTTTTCTGCTACCATGATCACTTTGGCCTCGCTGCCATGGGTTCTACCAAAATTTTTCTCCTTTAAATAATTTCTGTCAGGTATACAGTCACAGCAAAGAGAGAGTATAACTAGCAAAGAAATCTTCATAAAGCACCAGAGAGATGTCTCATTAGCTCTTATTGTCATTCCTAATCAGCTGACACTTCCGTCTGTTTTTCCCCATTTCTGTCTTCCTATTTTCTGACTAGCTTATTAGAAATCGTGTGTGCAAATTTTAAATTTTCCCTAGATAGCGTCTGGCTTCCTTGCTCACTGGTCAAAATTTATCTTGTCAATATTTTCAAGATTCTTTTGGATCTGGGCCTCATAAACAGAAACACCCTCTCCAGAATTTTGAATGGATTCTGTCTGAATGCAGATGAAAGGCTAGCAAGATAACTCTGATCAGTAAAGAGAGGATGAGACAGCTTTCATTTTTAGTCAAGAAGAGACAAGTGCGTTTATGGGAAACAAAAGTTATTGGTTTGGAGAAAAATAAGATATTGAAAACTTAAAAAGCAAGATGCTATTGTTGTAGATAACATATACCTACTAGGC
Source organism: Megascapheus bottae (assembly GCF_031878675.1). Classification (NCBI taxonomy): domain Eukaryota; kingdom Metazoa; phylum Chordata; class Mammalia; order Rodentia; family Geomyidae; genus Megascapheus; species Megascapheus bottae. The sequence continues at coordinate 9,203,614 of NC_143512.1, forward strand.
TTGCTTGTGTTCTGTCTCTCCCTCCCTCCCTCCCTCCCTCCTTACCTCTCTCCCTCTCCCTCTCCCTCTCCCTCTCCCTCCCCCTCTCCCTCCCTCCCTCCCTCCCTCCCTCCCTCCCTCCCTCCCTCTCTCTCTCTCTCTCTCTCTCTCTCTCTCTCTCTCTCTCTCTCTCTCTCTCTCTCTCTCTCTCTCTCTCTCTCTCTCTCTCTCTCTCTCTTTCTCCCCCTCCCTCTTTCTTTTTTCCAGTCCTGGAGAAATGTCCTTGAACACTTTGCTCAAGGCTGGTACTTTACTACTTGAGCCAGAGCATCACTTCTGGCCTTTTCTCTGTATGTGGTATGGAGGAATCAAACTTAGGGCTTTGTGCATGCTAGGCAACCACTCTGGCCACACTCCTGGCCTCTAGGCTTCTTTCTTTATCCTTCAAAAATGACACAATCTTGCCATTTGGATTTCTCAGGGGAAACATGCCCATGTGTGTGTATACACGCTCCCATCCAAGCTTTTGACAAACGAAGAAAGACAGTTTCAGCTCAAATCACAACACCAGTGTTCCTCAAGGAGCAGGGATAAAGCTGAGTTTTGCCTGAAGATCTTGAAGATCTTTTTTTTTTCTCTGCCAAGAACATCCAAATCAATTTGCCTTCCTTCTCTTATGTTTTGAGTTCTCAGTGCCAACCAAGTAGATCTGGAAACCAATTTCTTCTCGGTGGGTGCCGGCATTGGTAGCTGATCAATGTACTCTGGGCTACATATAACCAGGCAGTTTGTCTACTCTCAACAGATGTTCCAAAGGTAGTCCAGATTTGCCATTTTTTCCCTGGCAGCTTCCCTTTCTGCTGTCTCGTGTTTCCTTGCAGTGCACAGTGACAGTCTGAAGAGCAGATGTGTTAGACAAGGCTGTTTTTCTATGCTAATTCTCCACTAATGTTTGCTGACTGAAGCCCAGAATGGTCACTGTGCATATTTGACACAAAGAAGAAGGAAAAGGAAATTTTTTCAAAACTATCCTTGTGACAACTAGAAATTATGTATATGCTTTCCATTGAAAAGTAAAAATAAAACATTGTATATCACACTCAAAGCTGCTATGCAGCATATGCAAATAATTGCACGAATAATAACAACATGGTTTTTCTACATCAAAAAACACTAAAATTGATCTAATTTACCTTTAAATGTAGCTTTAGATATCCACAATATGCACTGGCCATGGTAAACATATTTTTTAAATGTAATGTGGTATATATCACCAGTTGGTACATACATTAATTTTTCTATTGGTTTTCTAAGTTGCCGCCTGGTTTGGGCTATAATAACACAAACAAAAATGCCCGTTTACTATGTTCCTGGAAGGTGAAAAATATTTTCTACCATGTGGTCTGCTTATCATAGACATAAATTTTCATGGCCAGCTTTGGAAGAAGTGAAGAAGTGAAGTTTTTGCCATTTCACTGATTTCTTGGGATAATCTCATTTGTAGTGAACAAAAGAGTCATTCGGTTTGCCTGAAGGGAAGAGGGCACAGTATGAGAAGGGCACGAACTCAAGCAGAGGAGTGGACCATTCCAGACCTGAGCCCTCTGCCCCGTCTCCTCTCAGGGACTCTGTAGTTTGTGTATCAGAACATCTCTATTTCTCTCTGCCGAACTTCAACATTTCTCCCTCTACTGCCCTCCTCTCCTCTTCTACTGTGGTTCCAAATTATGTGTGAATCTATCCTTTGCATATTTCCCTGTAAGCACTTTTCACATACATGCAAGTGCACACACACACACACACAAACACACACATATAGAGGTGAGCCTAAGACTGCTGTTCTGAAACTACTATTTGCTCAATCCCTTTCTCTTTCTAGATGCCTCCAATACTGGCATCATCTCACTACACTGAGTGTAACTCTACTATTTAAAATTGTATGGTTTCTTTTAACATAAAACATAATCTCTTTATCCATGCCAAATAACTACTCCAACTGTCACTGAACTAAAGAAGCAATCATCTTTTCCAAAGCTGCAGAAAAACCATACTGTGTTGGGTTTACCAGGCTGCAGTGTAATACCTCCCAAACTAAGACCTTTAAAAGTGCTATATAAGAGTAAATGGAGAGAATAGCTCGTTATCTGCCTTTCCATGCCTGCCTCCTACTAAGTAGAGGAGGCGTATGTGCCTTTGTGTGTCTTTGGGGCATTCCTGAAATGCTGAGCCTAGCTCTTTTTATAGCATTAGGTTTTCCCTCCCATATCGTATCACCAATTCTCACTTTCCCAATTCCAACTTACTTTCTAAGGGAGAATTTGATTGGTTTACTTGATTCTTATTCCAAAATTTAGACCATCATTTATACCTCAACCCTTTACTTGTCTATAGAGTAGAGGGATCACATGTTATGGCATTCCAGTTTCCCATGGCCTAGGGAGAGAGGTGGGCATGACAGCCTTCCATCAGGAATTGTACTAGTATCATTTTGTCTATGAATCTGCAGGAGGTACACATGATAGCAAGCAACATGCTTGAATGTTTAGAAAAATTTAATATACTAATAATAAAGGGGAAATAAGCCCACCTTTCCTGGTAAGTGAATGTTTCTACGGCAAAAAGATAAGTTTCTCAAATGATCTTGCTTACTGGAGTCATAAAATTAACCTCTTAAGTAAAGATGCCTAGGGAAACAGTAAAGCAATCTTCATGTTCAAATGTATTTGTGAAATAACTACTTAATTAGCAAGCAATAGCCGATGCCATAGATGCCATCAGAGAGTTACTTATTAGGAATTATTCCCACAAGGCATGTTTTTTCTTCTAATTTATTTTCTGGTGCTGGTTCTGGGGCTTAAACTCAAGGACTGAACTTTTATGCTCAAGGTTAGAGCTCTACTATTTAAGCTACAGCTCCATTTCCAGGGGATTTTTTGTGATTAATTGGAAATTAGTGTCTTACAGACTTTCCAGGCTATCTTTGAACTGCAATCCTCAAAACTCAGCCTCCTGAGTAGCTAGGATTACAGGCATGAACCAGCAGTGGTCCCCCATCTAAAACCAGAGAAGGTAGGGTATTTATGCTTTCTGAAGCAAGCGTATGGAAGTCCAAAGGAGAGAGATGGCAGCATCAGAGAAGTCTCCATGATAATAATCTGGGAGGAAGAAGGAAGACAGACACAGAAGAGCGGCGATGCAGAGACAGACAAACATTTTAAGAGCCCATTAAAATTTTAACTCTATGGGATTTATCCAACAATAAAAACACAGTTTTATAGAAATATGTATTGCAAGATAAGAAAATCAATCCAATGTCTATAAATGGAGACAATTTTTAACTAGAGACTTATTCATCTGTGAAATAGAATGGTATATGAGAATATAAAAGAGTAAGCTGTTTTGTTAGAACAAGTTTCTCTAAACCTTAAGTAAAAACAAAGAAATTACAAAAGTGCATATTTGACCATCCTAGTTTTAATTCCAAAATAACAAATAATGTTTTTTTTTGGTGTAAAGACAGAATTTGAAGATACGGTATTAAAATTCTGGTTCAATTATTCATTGCACAGAACAACAAATGTGATAACAGCATATATTTTTCAGCGATGTATAAGATATTTATGTAAAGTGCTCAGTACATTTGTGTGGTTCAATAATAGCTCTAGAAATATTGGTCAAATTGTGATTGAAAAACATCAAATGGCTATAATGTATTAATGGGTAATTATATGTACAACTGTATTGAATATGTATAAACAAATCTGGAAGTGATCATTTATTTTTCTTTTCTTTTTTCTTTTTTTTTTTTTTTTTTACCAGTCCTGGGCTTGAGCTCAGGGCCTCAGCACTGTCTTTGCACTTTCTCAAGGCTAGAGCTCTACCACTTAATCCTCAGCACTACTTCCAGCTTTTTTCTATTTATGTGGTACCAAGAAATCAAACCCTGGTCTTCGTGCATGCTAGGCCAGCACTCTACCACTAGGCCAAACTCCCAGCCCTTGAAGTGATCATTTTTAAAAACTACAAATTAACGAATGAGATTAGCAGTCAAAAAGTTCAGTGTTTACTTTGTTTCCATACTGTTTGATTTGAACTCATTACCCAAAATGCATGCATTGGTTTTATAATTAAAAAGTTGAACACTTTCTAAAGACAAAAAGTTAAAAGAAATAAAATTACACCTCAACAGGAGAAAAGTACAGCCAAGATAAATCTTTCTAAAATTGACTCCAATGTACACTGATGGAATGCAAATAGAAAAGAAGAGGATGATATTAAAGACAAAAGTGGAAGCTTGGACTTTAGTGAGTAAAAGGACAGCTTAGATGCCTAATAGAAAAGGTGGAAGAATTTAGACATAAAGATATATGGATCATGTATGTTATTTTTGGAAGGTAACCTATTGATTACATCACCTTTAACTCCCTTTAAATGAATGAAATAAGTCCTAACAATTTCCACTTATTTATTTCCCTTATTTGCTTGTTGCCAGTACATGTGGTTTGTACTCAGAGCTTCATATAACTTAGCTTATTCATTCACAAGGAGTACCCTACCATAGGAGCGATGCCTTGAGCTTTTTTAATTAAAGATGGAATCTTGTGAATTTTTCTGCCCAGATCATCACTAAACCTCAATCCACCAGGTGTCAGCCTATCGAGTACATAGAATTACAGGTGTAAATCACTCGGTGTCTGACTACAATTTTTCATTCCTTAAGTGATGAGAGACAGGGTGTAGAGGATGTGGAGATGAGTTTTTTGGATTAGTCCTGCATAATGTGAATCTTTTGTTACCTGTAAATTTTTTTTTTGCCAGTCCTGGGCTTGAGCTCAGGGCCTGAGCACTGACCTTGGGCTTTCTCAAGGCTAGAGCTCTACCACCTGAGCCACAGTACCACTCCCAGCTTTTTTCTATGTATGTGGTACTGAGGAATTGAACCCGGGTCTTCATGCTAGGCAAGCACTCTACTCCTAGGCCAAATTCCAGCCCACCTGTAAATATTTTAGATAACCAGAAATCTGATTTTTCGCTCCCCACTCTGTTTCTGTGTTAACCAAGTCAATGTGTTATCAAACATCTAAGTTTCTATAAGATTCTGTCAATTAGCCAAATGTTTAGTTACATAGCATTGTGTGTACATCTGGTCTCACATGCATCTAATTGATTGATAGAGCTTTCTTGTTTTCTTTCCACATGTTGGGGATCAGGAAAGCACAGCAACTTTCATTTTAACATTTTTACTAATTCAAAGCATACAATCAGAAGAATGAGCCCTGGAGTTTCAGATTAAACAATACACGGCTGATGGTAAGTAAATACAGATGCTATGCTAAGCCTGCTGACTAAAACCATTTCCAGTCAAAGAATAGATGCTTTGAGGTAGAGGCAAATATAGATCTTAATTGGATTGCATATTGTTATTGTTGTCATGATAACTTCTGAAATCTGCATTCAAATTGGAGTCTCTTATTTATGAAGTAGCCTCTTGGCATATCATGCAATAGTAACAACCTGAAAAATAATGTATTCATAAAAGACCAATTCACGTGGTCTATGGAACTACATAGTCCCTGTACTGAAGTACATTAAAATACAGTCAAGCTATATATAGCATTATAAAATGTACAAAAAATGTAGATTAGGATACAGATGATATATAAAGATGTAATCCTTCCAGTAGAATATGGTACAATTTAGTTGAGATATAGAGCTGGCAAAGGAGTTAGATTACAATATAGATGAAAGAATTAGACAATATGTGAGAAAATAGAAGCAACTCTGTAACATATACATAGTGTGATTTAAGTATATATCTAAGAAGTGAACAGACACAGAATTTTATCACCTCATTGGAAAGATAGCAGCAAGGATGGAGATGAGAAAGTCACAAGGATGATGAACAAAAAAGATTGGGAGAAGACAAAGTACTATTGAAAAAGTTTCACATCTCTCTTCTGCCTGCTGCATATGATTGGAAATGTAGGGTTGGGATTATTGTGCAAAAAGTCCAAGCCTAAAGACATACACCTATACTTCTGTATAAGTCATACCTATAAACCCACTTACCTCTAATGCCAGCTACTTGATAAACAGACAGAGGAAATCAGACCCAGGTTACCCTAGGTAAAATTGGGAATGTCCAGCCAATAAAATAATTAAAATAATAAAGGGGCTGGGGGCATTGCTCAAGTGGTGGATTCCTGTCTAAACAGCGTGAGGCCCTGAGTTCAAATCCTCATACCACACAAAGGTCACTCTTGATGTATCAACTCATGGTACCTTCCTTAACAAATCAAAGAATGTAAGGTTTGCCTGGTCACTGCTGTCTCTGTTCTGTGCCTCCTCTGTCATTCAGCTTCTTTAAGTTCTACAGCGTGAATTTAACTAGATGAAGATCCCTGTGCTGTCACTTCAGATGTATCCAGCTCTCACTTCATTAGACTGTTCATTTTAAATAGGAAAAGCATATAAAGCTTTGCACTGGCAGGTCTGGGAAATGGAGAATCACTCCTGTGCCAGTGATCTGACTTACGGGAGTGCTAGGACTAGCAAAAGATTTGACCTCATAGAGTACTACTTGCAATGACAGTGAAATGCTCCATACAAGCACAGTTTTTAAAAACACTGCAAAGCACAAAATATATCAAAAAAGAACTCAAAGTCATATAGAGAAGTTACAAAATGATTATGTCCAGGTAACAGCTGCAGGTCACTCAACATGTGGCATCCTCTGAGAACAGATATAAAGGAAAATAGAGATGCATAAGTTCAGTCTAAATATTACCCCTCTGAACTTCTGAGCCAGCCTTCTCGAGAATGGTCTCAGAAAGCAGAATAATCAGGGGAGGGGTGAGGGGGAGGGAAACAGGGGCAAAAACATGAGAAAGGGTAGCAATGTTTGTGAACTAATGTACCTTCTGTCTGGCGAATATAATCTAACCCTTCTATTAATTACAATAAAATATATTAAAAAAGAAAAGAAGAAAGCAGAATAATCTGTACTTAAATAAGATGGTCACTTAACTAAGATGATCACAACCTTACAAAATAGCTGCAGGAAAACATAAATGTTGGCTGATGGAGAGATTTGGGAGGATGGATTCAGTCATAATAAGAGACTCATGACTGATGTCCAGTAGTAAATGTCTGCAACTAGATGCTCCACAGGATGGGAAGACAGAGCCAGAAACATTTCACATATTTTTACAGCATCCCTCTCCCCAACCTCCCAAAGAGCCAAATATGCCCAAATTCATGCAGGTACTAGTGTATTTCCAAACACCAATGGATTCTCCTATGTGAGAGACTTTTACTCTTGTATTTTTTTTTCTTTTTTGATGTTTTGTTCCCCATTTCTACCTATAACAACCTATAACCCTACATAGTGGTTTGTTTTATCTCTAATTATTAGTAACAGAAATATACATGAAACAAGTAATGGTACCAGAATTCTGATATGGAAACATGCTGGTTCTGTGCTCAGGACAGTGCTAGAATATTCCTTGCATGAGTATAACACAAAGCTAGAATTCTGGGAAATGTAGTTCCAAAACAGCTGTGACAATATTTCTTTTATTTTATTGAGGAGAAAACAAGTGTTGTGGTAGATTTCTCCCGTGATATTCTGTTATATACAAGGCTTCCTGATGTCCCCAATAAGCCCAAGAATGAAAGGAAACAAAGTATTAGTAAATAGTGATATAAAATGTATACCTGAGAAGCTATTGTTGAACCCCATGGTAGATGACCTTCCTAAAGTGACATCAATGGAAATTTTTTGTTCACAGAAGAGCTAGCATGAGCAATTCTATTTCTGTAATTTATGTTTCTTTTACCACAGAGCAGATATAAAGACAACATGCCTGCAATCACAATACCTACTGCATTATAATGCAGTAGAACACTTCTCTGAGTTTAGGAAAATTTTCAAGACAAGACTTTGATGGATGGATGCCGGCAAGCAATCGTTTACATAACAGCTGGATTTCCTGCTATTCAGAAGTGTCCCCACCTGCTTCTTCTGATGTCAGTCCATTTCCTATATTCCTCCTCTCTAGTGTTGACTGGATCTGAATCAAAATATGCGATCATCTCTAAGTTTTAGATACATTCCGAACAAAATCCAGTTGTGCACATTAGTTTGAAAAAAAAAACAACAGATCAAACTATTAGTTTTTTGCATAGGCATGTGCATAATGGGAAAAAATAAGAGGAATTATTGTAAGCGATGTACTATGTATATTTCAGTAAAAATTTTGATTACAGAAGTCATTGAGCCTTCATTCATCTTCATAAAGACTTAAATTTATTGTTGAATAACTCTTTCTATGTATATCAAATCAGAATAAGCCAAATGGACATCTGAAAGGGAATTCTTGTCTGCATGCAAAAAGTCTATCTGAGGGGCCTTGATTGTAGCTATTAATGAATATCTTGTGTACTAACTAAACTCTTACAGTTTCATTGCAGGAAATCTTTGTAAATTATACCAGCCTGAATTAGGAAGGCTCTTGTAATTTGCTAAACAATAAAGGAGATGCTGGAAATTAGAGTTGTATGCATATTGATCCACTGAAACAATCCTAAGACTATAACGCATTCAACTCAAAAACATAGCTGTATGAATATTTCTAATATCACCCTCCTTCCTAACAAGGATGCAGCAATCATTTGGATAATACATACGTGTTTTATTATTGTTGTTGTTGTTGTTATTTTCTTCACCTTATAGATGAAGAAACATCCTGAAGCTCACAGTTATTTGCCATGCAGTCAGATCATCACTTCTCAGTAAGGAAGATTTGATCAGGTCACTTAAAGTAGACTAAGTTACCCCTCTAGCATCCAGATGCCAGGATGTTGCTCCAGTCAGTTGCCTGAATATGGCCTAATGTGGCTGTTGTGTGATTAACTGCAGACTACATATGACTATCTGAAGCAATACGAAGCCCACAGGAATTTTTAAAACAACAATACAGACAGGGTAGTAACAGGATGTCATGATTTCTGCAAAACTAGAAAGAAATTTCCCACCAGATCAGAAATTCCCTGACCTTTTAATATATCTGATTCATGTCTATTTTATATGTAACCAGCTTGTATAAAACCCAAGGATTCTCCTTCAGGATCTAAACTTCTTTTTTATACTAGTCTGGTACAGGTCACTGGCAATAAACTCCTTTATCGTCTCTAAAAAGTGACCTTGGTCTTTTCTGGTCTGCATTGCCATAACACTTTACTTGACTACAAATTCTGCACCATTTCCAGTCTTCTCTTTGAATCCACAAACGTTCTTATTAGTTTGGGTCTTCTAAAATTCCATCATTGAGTAAGTTACATTATTTGAAAAGTAAAATTGAAAATCTCTTGTCAGCTTCTATTAATAGCCAATGCTCTGTATATAATCCTAACATTGAAAGTTATAGAGAAAAATATTGACATTCTTTCATTTGAGAAATTTCTAAAAGGAGAAATTCTGACACATGGTTTTACAATGAGCTCTACAATAACAAATATGTTGGGAGATTTTCTGTGCAAATAATAGCATCCTGTTTCTGCTTTCCAAAACTCTTTCCCTTAATTGTCTGCTGCAGTCCACTTTGGTTAACCATTCCATTTAGATTAGCTGCCCCACTGAAAACTATTATATTAGATTATATGCTAATAACTATGCAAATATTATCTCAGCTAGACAATAAAATTCTCATGAAGATTTAGGAGAGAACTGTACTAAAATAAAATTTGAAGAAAATGGAATTCACTTAACTGCAAGTTGGTATAAAAATATTTCCTATTATTTAAATACCCCATCTGGGATTTGTTGGAGAAATGAAAAGAAGAACAGGGGAAAAATGCAGACAAAGGTCTAATACGTATCCTACAAAATTAAGAAAAGCAAGGAAAAGGGAATATAAGGAAGGATGTGTTAGAATGTTTAATGGGATGACACTGATCAAAATACATTATATTCATAAACTGCTTTGTTAAATGGCAACTTTTGTACAACTGGTTAAAGATAATAATTTTAAAAGATAAAACATAGAAGAGGGCACACATAAAAAATGTATGCTCATATATCACAAATGAAGAAAAATTACTTTCATTTTCCCTCTCTTTTCCTCTTCATTTCTCCAACAAATCCCAGATGCTACAATGTCTATTCTATAACATTTTCTTCATTGTTGAAATATGAATATGTTTTATATGTATATCCTCTTTTATATTGTCTTTTTAGATATTATTATCTTTAGTTATAGAATAAACACTGTAGCAATATATAAATATATATATACATAGGTATACATGTGCGTCTATGTGTATATATATGTGCACATCTATGTATAAACATAATTACGTGTGCAAATTTCCATATGTGTGTATGTGTATAAATGAAGGATGTTAACATGACATATTGTGTAAAGATGGTTCTGTAATTTCTAAGTATAAACACCCTGTCTTTTCTCTTGACATTAAATAGGTGGGTGGGATTTTAAATAAAGTTGTAGAATGTTGAAGTGAAAATTCACAGAATGAAAATCACAGTATGTTATATGAGTTAAGTAGCACCTTAAGAATATTTGATCTCCTTATTTGGATCATAGGAAACCAGTATATCATTACAGAGAAGGATTTAATCTGAAAGATCTGAAAAAGAAAAAAAATCCTTCTTTTCATTTACAGCACCCTGGTACTACATGCAAGTAGCCCCCTTCAAAATCTAATAAACCAATCGATACATGGCAAAGGAGTTAAGGAGAGTTTTCTTAGAAGAAGAGGTAAGGATGACAAAGAAACATATGAGGAAAAGTTTGACATCCCTGGTTATAAAAGGAATGTAAATCAAAACAACTTTGAGATTTCATCTCACCCAGTTTGTTTGGACAGTACCACCAAAAGCTGGCAGGAATGGGAGAATGGAACGCCATTGCACTGTTGATGGAAAGGTAAACTCCTACCAGCATTCTGCAAGGTGATTTGATGGGTCCCCAAAAAATTAAACACAGGACTTCCCTACAACCCAACAATATCAGTCTTGTGCATCTACCCAGAAGTCCAAATCAGGATAGAGTCAAGACACTCACACACCCATCTTCATGAACGTACTATTCACAATGGCCCAGTTTCCCTAGAACAGATGAGTGAATCAAAAATGTGGAATTTTACATAGCCATTACATTATGGAATTTTACATAGCCATTAGGGAGAATAGTATTATGTCATTTGCAGGGAAATGGATCGATCTAGAACAAATCATGTTAAGTGATATAAGCCAGACTCAGAGAGACAGAGCATGCTTCCTTTCATACACAGAAGCTATGCCTAAAATACACCAGGATAAGATAAATTATATAGGTCTCGAGGCATTCACACTCAGTGAGAACAAAGGCGGATACTTGGAGAGGAACATGAAGGCGCAATGCTTGTATGCTACTGATCGTATACAATAATATTTACTGAAATGAATTCTGGGAGACATAATTTTTTTCCTTTCTCTTCTTTGTGTATCTGTCTGGCGGCGGGTGGGTCTGGGGAAAGAGAAGCACAGAAATGGAGGAACAAATGCAACAGTGATACTAGACACTACATTGAAAATGAGCTAATAATTATAAAACTTATGGTTGGGGATGCAAGGGGAAAACTGGGAGAGAAGGAAACAAGGAATGACACTGTCTCAAAAGAAATGTACACATTACCTGGTTTATAGAACAATAACCCACTTGTACATTAATTTTATAATCACAACTGCAAAGGAAAAAACTAGGTTTCTTATTCTGTAAGTTGCATATTTGAAAATCATACTCATTCAGAGAATAAACAGTAATCCATTTCAATAATTTCACTAATCCAGTATTTTCCAGGAATACAGGACAAAATATATCCATTTTAATCAAGCAAGATGGAGGAGCATTCTCTGAACCTAGCATTATTTCCCATACTTGGGAATATTCGGGAACAGAGTTATTTTTCATCTTTCTTCCTAGATTTAATCTTCTACCAACATTTCACTTTGTAAAAGAGATTATTAGTAATGTCCTCAAAGGAATTTTACTTGGGCATATAAATAAGTTGAATGTGTAATGGATTTAAATATTATAGCTATTTCTACATATTATATAAAATATGGCAAATAATAAATCAAGCTATTCCTGTCTGCTATGAAGACAGTGTAGACCTGGACAAAAATACTAATAATCTGTTAAAGATTATCAAGTCTACTACATTTAGATATATTTTCAAAAGAATGTAAATGGCTGGCCACCTGTGGCTTTTACCTGTCATCCTAGCTACTCAGGAGACTGCCATCTGAAGCTCAAAGCAGTAAAGTCTGTGAGATTCTTACCTGTAATTACTGCCAAAAAAAGCCAGAAGTGGAAGTTTGGCTCAAGTAGTAAAGTGCAAGCTTTGAGAAAAGAAGTTCAGGGACAGTACCCAGACTCTGAATTCAAATATCTGGACTGGTGTCAAAGGAGATAAAAAGGGAAATATTTTTTATGAAATAAATGCTAAATTAAACATGTATTTTAAACTAGTAATGATGAATAGATATACAAGCAAGAACATAATTTTTCATTCATATAAAGTTAGATTGTAATACCCACTGCCTATTCAAATAAGTATATGCATATTTAGTTCACTCATTTTAAATGAGGAATATATAACATTCAGTTGCTAGAGTTCTAACTCATTCTATTCAAGCCAAATAGTATTCATGGAACAGATAAACTACTAGTCATTTCATTTGAAGCTTAGTAAATTTTATGCTGTTTTCTATTTCTCACTAATAACAAAATACAGAAAAAATGCATTGACTGCTTTTCATTACTATAGAATTTATTTCTTCAAGTAAAGTAGTTGTGTCAACTGCATAAATGCATGTGTTCTTTTCATGAATTCTGCATTTCTTTTTTCTCCAAATTATTGTTAGTCCTATTTTTCTCAAAAAATGAACAAAAAAGCCCATTTCTCCCACTTTGTCAGCATGCAATGATGTTTTAAAAAAATTGTCAGCTGAATACGAGTGGTTCATACCTGTAATCCTAGCTACTCAGGGTTAGAGATCTGAGGACTGTAGTTTGAAGTCAGACCAGGCAGGAAAACCTGTGAGACTGTTATCAACAATTAATCATAGAAGAAGAAAAAAAAAAAGAACAAACAGGCGTGGTGCTGTAGCTCAAATGGGAGCATGTTAGCCTTTAGCAAAAGGAGCTCAGTGATAGTACCCGGGCCTGAATTCAATGCCCCAGGACCCCTAAAAAAATTATTTATCCAGGAAAAGGAAATGAGGTTATCACTTTTGCTGTTGTTTTGATCTATTCTTTTAATCTTGTCTGTTCATTGATCTGTCTTTGGGGCCCGGGAGGGGCACAGATATGGAGCAATAATAGCGAACAAATGCCACAGTGGTACTCCGAAGACATGATGGAAATTAATTATGCAACTTGTGGGTGGAGATGGGGCAAAACTGTTTGGAGAGAGCAAGGGAAGGGCTGACATTGTCCAGAAAGAAATGCACTGACTTATATAGCTATAACCCTCAGTACATCATCTTTATAATAACAATTAAAAAGTTAAAAAAGAGGGGCCAGGAGTTTGGCCTAGTGGTAGAGTGCTTGCTTAGCATGCATGAAGACTGGGGTCGATTCCTTGGTACCATATATATAGACAAAAGCAGGAAGTGGTGCTGAGGCTCAAGTGGTAGAGCTCTAACCTTGAGAAAATCCAAGGACAGTGCACAGGCACTGGGTTCAAGGCTGAGGACTAGCAAAAAAAAAGTTAAAAAAGAATTTTTTTTCTTCAAAGGGGTTACGATTGCAGGTCAGGTTGCGATTGCAAGTCAGGTTCTGAGTACAGTGAATCTTGATCAATGTCCCACCCTACATCATTCTCCCCCATCCTTCTCCATCCCAACTTTCAAAGTTACCTGGTTCAAGTTTTATATAATGTGTATTAAATATAATGGCTACATTTGCTTCTTATTTAACCCTCTGTGATTAATAAATGACTGTCTCATGTTATGAACCAAATTGTGTCTCCCTTAAGCTCATGCAATATCCCTAACCTCAAAAAGACTATATTTGAAAACAAGTTCTAAAAAAAAAGCTTGAATGTTATTGTCGAGGTGTTATAAAAAGGGGTTACAGTTACATATGTCTGGTAATGAGTACATTGCTTGACAAACATTATTTACCCCCTCTCTTATTTTTCCCCCTGCAGACAAGTTCTTTAGAAAGAACTTAAGGGTCATGAGGACATAGGGAAGAACCAGAATTCAGTATCACTGGAATCCATGCCATCAAAAGAGACATCAAGGATCATGTGAAAAGAGAAAAAGCAAAAAGGTAGTCATCCTCAGGGAGATACCCCCAAGGAAATCTCAACTTGCTGGAACCTTAATCTTGAACACCCAGTCGTGAAAACTGTGGAAGGGTGTGGGGAGGGAATGCATTCCTCATGTGTCTGTAGTATTTTGCCATAGTAACCTGAACAGACCAATCAGCAAATTTTGATTTAATATGCAATTACTTGGCTACTTGTAAGTGTACACTGTTGAATTTCTGAACTACCAAAGGAATTAATGTGTGTGTGTATGCAAGTCCAGATTTATTGCATTATCTCTGCTACTAAGGCTTCTTCTTTAAACAATACATTAATATCTCTTGCAGTGTTTTTACCTGTCCATCTTGCCATTCATCTACATACATCCATCAATATTGAGTCCTTTGTTGGATTTAGCTACATAGGGCCACTGTGCTAGGAATGTTCTACATTCAGATGACCAGCAAGCACTATCCCTCAATGTTTAATAACTGTGTGGAAAACACAAAAGCTACATATTTAGTACTAATTTGGAAACAGAGAAGTTACCTAGGACTACTTTCTTAATCCTCGAAAACAAAGTTGATTAGAACTAGGCAAAATGTATTGGATCACATTCTGTGAGTGTCATACCCGTAATCAAACAGAAGCCAGGAGACTAGAGATCAAAATCACACAAATGAGAAGAAGGAAGGGCTTTTCCAAGCCACACTGAATAATCATTTTCAGGTCACTTCAGGTAACTTCATTTTTTTTTGCCAGTCCTGGCCTTGGGCTCAGGGCCTGAGCAGTGTTCTTGGGCTTTCTCAAGGCTAGAGCTCTACCACTTGAGCCTCAGCACCACTTCTGGTCTTTTCTGTGTATGTGGTACTAAGGAATTAAAACCATGGCTTCCTTTATGCTAGGCAAGCACACTACCACTAGGTCATGCTCACAGCCACACAGAGGCAATTTTATCAGTAATATTGCAGGACATTGTTGTGAGGTAGATTTTCTCCTCTTACTTCTAAAATGGTCCACTGCAGAGACAGGGCCCAAAGATTTTATAGTATTATGAACTGAAAAAGGAATTGCTTTCAAAGACATACAGGTAAACCACAAAACCTCAGAAAGATTAGACAATAGGGTTAAAGACATTCAGACAAGCTAGGGAAAAAGGATTCCTATAAATTCAGCAAAGTATCTCCCTGCTTCTATTAGATCTATTGGAGAGAAAGAGAATCCCCTGCAGAACCCTGGAAAATAGTGGCTATAAACAATAAGATAGGGTAGACTGAAATTGGACTCTGTGGACATTCACTTAATGACACTCGAAGTTATTTTCAGTAAATTGGCAAATGTGTGAGTTCAATCAATCCTTAGCAGGGGACTGGAACAAATAAGGAAATATACGTTTCTTGACTTTCATTAGTAAGTAACTCAGGAGAAGGCATTTTAATAGAATGGACTACCTTTTGTCAGAGCTGCCCTTTTCTTCTTGCTATTTTTTATTTTTCTTTATCATATTACTTTAAATTTGCACTTGTTGCACTAGATTCTCCCTAGACCTAAGCTGCTCCCTGGAGGGAAGATTAAGGTAGAGGCTCAGAGACACTGCAAAACAAACAGCCAGCAAATCCAGTGAAGTCCAGGAGGCGGATGGACACACTAACCAGATTGCCTGTGGTTCCTTTGGCTGCCCTGGCATCTTGAGCATAACCCTCGACCTCTCCCGGAAAACGCAAGCTCATTTGGGTAACATATTGAATACAAATCTGATTAGAAACATTTCTGGTATCAAGCTATTTGAATTTTTGTCTCTTCTTTAAGAAAGTGTAATTTAATTTATTTCTTAAGAAATACTACGCATGCATGCGCACACACACACTATGGGGTTATAATCATTCTCAATGGAGTGTTTGAACCCACTGGTTCAGCAAGCTAAAAATTCTTAAGTACATGGTACTGGTGGTAATGGTGGTGATGAGGGAGCTGGAAGCATGATAAAGGTCAAGGTGGAAGTGGTGTTGTTCATGATAGAAATAGTAGCACTATATAACTGAGGCTCTATGACATAGATTTAAATACAACCAAAAGAGCAGATATTTAGTCCAGTGTATTTAATCCAATATTCGCTTCACTTGGGTTCTTAGGAAAGCATCAATTCTCCAGTCAAATGAAGAAGAATAGCAGATTGGATCAAAAAACAAGATCCATCCAATATTTGTATTCTTTCTTTGTTATTTTGAAATGATTAAGGCTTCCACTAATTATGATGTATGAATTTAATATATTACCTGTATGGCACATTTATTGAAAAAGTAAAAAGATATTAATCTCTTAGGTAAAATAATTCAGATATAGACATTTGCACAAACTAACATACCTTTAAATATGAAGAACCATCAAGAATGTCATAAAGGCCATCTCGCTAATTTATAATAGAAAATAGTTCTATTACCAAAAAAAAAGTGTAACAACCCAACAAATAAAAAAAGCACAAGGAGATGAAGCACTATCCCAACCACACAGTCATTCTTTCATTCTTTCCTCTACCACTCTGGAAAACAAAAAATGACACAAAAACCACTGCAGGAACTTGAATTAACCACCTTAGCAATGATCACCCAGTATGGAAGCCCTTCCAATGCCACAGAATTGCAAAATGCTTTACAAATAACCATGTTCAAATACCTTATCAAAGTACATATATGTAGTTGCCCAAATAATGGTCATAGGGAAACAAGAAAGGACCATTTACAAATCCAATCTGTTGCTGGGTGTGAGTGGCTCCCACCTCTAATCCTAGCTACGCAGGTGGCTGAGATCTGAGCACTGCCATTGAAAGCCAGCCTGGACAGAAACGGAATGTCCCTGAGATTCCTGTCACCAAAAAGCGGGAAGTGGAGCTGTGTCTCAATTGGTAGAGCACCAGCCTTGAGCAAAATAGTTCAGGGACAGTACTCATGCACTGAGCTGAAGCCCATGACTGGAACACAAACAAACAACTAAAACAAAACAAACAAAATAAAAGCACAAAAAGGCATTCTCATTTCCCATCCTAACTACACACAAAAAAGAACATGAAAGAGATTGCTGATAGATGACAGACTCTCTCCTTGAGACATTTTTTCCAAGCAGGTTTGTAATTTCCAGTTAGAATCTGAATATAGTAGAGAAAAAGGAAAGAATTTAAACATATATCAGATTGAAATTTTACATATTATACAGTTTTAATAAGCGTAAATCAATTATAGGATTGAACCATGATGGTCATTGGAAGAATAGACAGCACAGGAAAAACAGATTTGCACTTCTACTATGGTTCTATTTGTATCTTATTTTTTAAAAAAGAAGCATCAAATATTGAGTAGAGATGCATTGAGATGCCCAAGGCATAGTACCCAGCTCAGAAGTGAAGAAAGTTCAAGGAACTTATTGACTGTGCTACTGCCACATGTTTTAAACATATTATCTCATTTAACTTTTATTACACTACAGCATTGGAAAAATGAAGACAATACCTTGTTTTGTTTTTATGCTTGGTACTGGGGCTTGAACTCGCATCTCATGCACTCACTTGGCTTTTTCCCTCAAGGCTGGTGCTCTATCAGAAATGGAATAACATCTCCACTTCTGGATTTTTACTAGTTAATTGGCAATAAGAGCCTCATATTTGTCTCTCTGACCTAGCTTTGAACCCCTTTCCCCAGAGCTCAGTCTCCTGAGTAGCTAGGATTATCCGCACCCAGCTATTGAGTCTGGTTTTAAAATCAAATACACTTACTTGACATCCTGAGCTCTTATTTGCTTGACTCACAATCCTTAATGTTCACAGAAGTTTTTGCTCTAATACTCATCATAGAGATTATGCCTTCACTTCCCTAACCCAGTGTGGGAAATGACCCAGTAGGCCATGAGCCCATGGAAGATAAAGAATATTCAAATACACTCACCATGGCTCATTGGTATCAAACAGAAATTTTCTGTTTCTTGAGCTAGATCCAAACTTTACTATATTGGTTATAACCTAAAGTTACTTCAGGGCAGTTTTCCCACCCTCCCACATCCCCCAAGTGAAAGGTACACAACATTCTAGGTTGACTAGATGTATGCCACAATTTGAAAATCTCTGCTAATCAAAGGCTATGCAACTTGCTTAAAATGCCCAGTGCTTTTCGAACTTCAAGTGAAAATGGGATTGGACCCATATTCAGCTCACTGAACCACTACTTGTTTCTCTGTTTTTCATGCAGTTATCATAGCACTTCAGCAAAAACTGGTGAGGAAGTAATGATAGCTAGCCATGAGCCATGGGACTGAAAAAAGGGAACTCACAATGGAGAATAAGATCCCAAAGCTTCAGAGAAAATATTATGGCTCACTGACCCCCAGTAACCTCAGTCCTGCAGACTGGACCTAGGGAAAGCAATTTCTCTCTCACAGACACCTCCATTTCCACGTACTCACCTCCCCACAGTCAATACTGTTCTCACCAGAGACAGAACATATTTTTAGTCTATTGAAATTGTATTTATAACAGACACAACTATTTTTTGCTGCCAGGAATTAGCTAAAAACAAGAGACAATCCTGGCATCTCCATCTCCATTTCAAGCTTGTCATTGCTCTGAGTTGCTCTCTCCACAGTCACCTTTGCAATCACCTTGGGTTCTAGGGAAGATAGAAATGACAGAACTAAAACTTCCCCCGAGAAAAGCAGAACTTGCAGGACAAGTCATGTCCTCATGAATATAATTACCAATAACAATCAGGCTCTACCTTGGAATAGAGGAAGTCATCTCAGGAGTACCAGATGGTCTCCCTCAAGAACTGACAGTTATATCCATTTCTTCAGATCCTGAGAGAAGCAGAAAGGAAATATTGGCCAGCCAGGTTATAATTGCAACAGTAGCTCCTAACCATACATAACTTTGTACCCTATGTCTAATATTTCCTCTGCTTAAACCTAATGTTCAAGTCTATAACCTGAAGATGGCTGAAGACAATTGAGAATGCTCTCTTCCTATGGCATGCCCATGTCACATAATCTCATTTCACTGCCATATTTCTTTCCTGATAAACTTCCTTATCACTTTTACTACATTCACATCTTGTCTGAATTCTTCTCAGCCCAGATACAAGGATGGAGGTTAATTTGTGATATTAAATTTCCCCTAACAGAAGTCTTTTCCTATGCCTGTAAAACCTCAGTACAGGAATCAATCAAAATCATATACCTCAGGCTGGCTTGTTCAACTCAGAAGCAACCTCCTATGTATGTCAAACCTTTTGGACTGCCTAGCACTGCATTTCTCATGGTTTCTCACTGTCAATTTGGAAGTTGAAGAGTCAGTCAAAATTGTGCCAACAAGCTTCCCTCCAAATGCATTCATTGCTCTTTCTATTCTTCTTATTACCATAGCTGGTGTGCAGTCTTTGACTTTATGAGGAGAAACTATTCTTTTGTCCTCATAAAAGGGCTGGGAATTAATAAAGAATATGTAATTTCTCAGGCATATTCCCTCCTGACCGCCCCCCACCATGGATCTGTCTTGACTCCCAGCAGTCAGTTTACTGTGTATTTCATTCAACTTGATAGAGTGCAAGTAGGTGACTATTTTCAGATGATTTGTCAATATCAGCTGATGTTTTCTTGTCACAGATAAACAGCCTGTGCCAGGAATCAATACAGTGTCAACAGTGCTGTCACAACCCCCCTAATGTGTGTGTGTGGTGTATTGACAGCTGATACATTACAGCAAATGTCTGCAAATGTTAAGCAGCTTAGCTATTTGCGGGCTGCCTCTTTACAAACTGGGGCATTTGTTTTTCAGGCAGCCAGGAAACGTGAGCATGCTTGTTCTGCATGGGCAAGGGCAGACAGCTCCATTCCATCCTGATCTAGTTTTTATGTTTCCATAGAACCAGTTAGTTAAAACCCATCTAGGCTCTGCAGCTTTGATTACACAGATGTCCCCAAACAACACACTGATTCTTTTGTTTACATCCACTTTGTATAGTGTCCTTAGCCAGAGTCCTTAGAATCGGTACAAAATATATAGCAACACAGCTAGAGTCATACAAAGCAGGCCAGGGTCCTTCCAATTCAGGATTCTTGGTCAAACTCTCTAATGTCAAACCCAAGGATGAAGTTTCTGATCCCAAAGTTATCAGCATTGTTAACCCGAAGTGGGGAATCAGTGCCAAATGAGTTCATCTGGGAACTTGTAAGGACATCGTATCTGACATACCTATAGAAGACAGTGAGCGGAATCTTGTTTCCAGTCCCTTCACTCACTGAGTACTGATCCTAGGTAAATTGTTCAATCTGTTTCTTCATTTTATAATGGAGATAAAGCTAATAAACATGATTATGATGAAGATTCAGTGAGACTAAGATTGAGCTCAAAGTCTGGCATTGCTTTCCGAAAGCCTGGAAGGCATTATTAGAAAAACACAATGACAAAAAAATTAGGTAGAGATAAAGAAAAAAGATGGCTTCATTTCAGAAATGGTCTTTCTAATTTTAACATGGGCCAGATCAAGCTGCCCTCAACTATGCAGGAAAAAAGCCATCCTTTTTTTTTCTTACTATATTGTTTTTAATGACAACTTTGTTCTAATAATGTCCTCTCCGTTACACTTATAGACCTATTGGGAATATTATCATGTGCTTTAGAATAATAGTAAGGAAAAGAAGAAAATCTTCTCAGAATCCTGTTCATGAAAGCATCTCAGAATAAAAAATTCTGGTTGTTTGATACTTAACATCTGCTAATAACAATATATGTATTTACTGATTGATGACTTCCTGAATACATATACACCCAATAGAAATCCAGGCAAATCATAAAACTATTTTTGCAAATGTTTTTGTTCCTGCCATAACAAAATGTACTAAAATTATACATGTTTTCTAAAAAGGCAATGCAAACACATTGTCATGCTTCCTTAAGGAGACTGTGGTTCATTTCTGTAATTCTAGCTATTCAGGTGGCTGTGATGTATCTTATCTCAAATCCACCCCTTGCAAGAAAATGTGTGAAACTCTGACCTTCAAATAGCTAACAAAAAGTAGATTTGGGGTTATGGCTTAAGTGGGAGAATACTAATCTTGAGAGAAAAAAAAATCTAAGGGCATCAGTTTGAATTCTAGCATCTACATAACAAAACAAAACAAACAAGTCATATTTAAATACCCATTCATCAGATTGAAGTTGTTCAGGCTAAAGAAACCATCCCACTTGCCTTCAATCCTGCCACAGTCTCTGGAGTGTTGGTTATGTACTGCTGGTATTGGAGATAGTTTTACTTCAGAGAAAAGGTAGATTCGGAGCAATAGAACTTCTTAGGAGACATCCCCTCTCAGAAAGTCTGAAGGCAATAGATGCCAGTTTTGCAACATGGCCATTCTAGATTATTAAAGATTAGTTTGGATTATTCTGCAATATTAAGTTAAATTAATATTAAATTAAATTCCCATAACTACCTACTGATTCTTACAGAGTTAATTAGATGACTCAATGATAGCAATGCAAATAGTCTTACCAACATAAAATTGTTATTAAAAAGTAATTAAAATTCCAAAATGCATCTTAAATTAAAATGTTACTTATTCAGCAAACTATTTTCAGTGGTGAGTCTCATTGTTGATCATTTGAATTATTGCTTTTCACTTTTACAATTTTGAAACCCAAAAGCTTAACTCTTTGAAACCACATGATAACTATTTTATTTAGTTTATTCTATTTAATTTTAGCTTATTTATATTTACATTTTATTTAGTTTATTATAATTAATTATAAGTTAAACTTTTAGAGAAAATATATTCAAATTGTGGACATATAGGGAAAAGCTTATTTTAACTTTTTTGATACTGTTTTTAAAAACTACATTATTTAGCCAGTCACTGGTGGCTTATTCTTATAATCTTAGCTACTCAAGAGGCTGAGTTCTGAGGATCAAGATTGAAGTCAGCCCAGGCAGGAAATCTATGGAACTCTTATTTCCAGTTAACCACCTAGGAAGTAGAAGTGGGAGTATGGTTCAAGTGGTAAATGCTAGTCTTGAGCAAAAGTGCTCAGTGGGGGGCTGGGAGTTTGGCCTACTGGTAGAGTGCTTGCCTAGCATGCAAGAAGACCCGGGTTCGATTCCTCGGTACCACATACATAGAAAAAAGCCAGAAATGGTGCTGAGGCTCAAGTGGTAGAGCTCTCTAACTTTGAGAAAGTCCAAGGACAGTGCTCAGGCCCTGAGCTCAAGCCCAGGACTGGCAAAAAAAAAAAGTGCTCAGTGGACAACTCAAACTCTGAGTCCAGCCCCACAACCAACAAAAAACCACATAACATTGTTTAGATATATTTTAATTGTAATAGAATTGTTACTGCTTCGATTTAAAAAAAATCTCTGCTTATCATGTACTTCTTTATTATTTAAAATTTGTTAGCACATTAGCAAATACGTGCTACTTAATAAGCAAATGATTAAATCCATCTATCCAAATTTATGAATACAACACTGTCATTTATCTGAAAAAGAGAACTTTACACATTTGGATTTTACAGTGATGAAGGTGGAATTAGGATAAAAGAAAATATTTCATTTAAGAGTTTTAAAACTCCATTTCCTCTTTAAGTAGTTAGAATACTCACTTTCCTGTTCTTCTGTGGGCACTTAAAATACCAAAGCTGCCCTAAATGTAGAGAGTGATGGACCTTGGAGCCTTAGCCCCTCCTTCTGATTTTTCTTTTTCTTCTTTTTTTTTTTTTTTTGGTCCTGGGACTTGAACTCAGGACCTGGGCGCTGTCCCTGAGCCAGTTTGTGCTCAAGGCTAGTTCTCAACCCTTTGAGCCACAGTACCACTTCCGGCTTTTTCTTTATATATACATTTTTTTTCTATTGTAATTAATAAAAGGGTTACCTTATATTCGCCAGATAGAAGGTGCATTACTTCACAAACATTGCTACCCCTTTTCATGGTTTGGTCCCCATTTCTCTCCCCACCCCCTTCCCTCATTTTGTTTTCCCTCCTCTATCCCATTTCAAATAAACAAATAAACATATACATAATATATCAGATAATAAGATAAGATACTGTAACAATATGAGATAACCAAGAGACAACAAAAGAGATGAGAAATAACAGTACATTAAGAACAACAGTCACACATTATATGGCTCTTGTTTCTATATCTTGGAGGTCCTTTCATTTAGTCTCATCCTATATGGCCTTATGTATCTAGGTTTTGCTCTATTGTAAACCTCTGCTAGGAGAGTCCAAGGTTTCTACTGATTATGATAAATGAGGGAAACCATTGAGTCTATATTCCTTTGAGTTTGACTTACTTTACTTAATGTGATTTTTTTTCTAAGTCTTTCAATTTTCTGAGTAGTTTATTGGAGATAAGAATCTCACAGGGACTTGTCTTCCCAAGCTGGCTTTGAATCGTGATCCTCAGGTCTCAGATTCCTGAGTAGCTAGGATTATAGTTGTGAGCCACTGGTGCCTGGCAACCTGGCCTAATGAATCTCAGCCCAGGATCATTTCAGCATTCCACACTAACCTCTACTATGCTCAAGTCTCTTCCTTACTGGGTGTTTTCTAGAAGGTTACCCAGACAGTTGTCCTTTTAGGGTTATAGCAGAATCCCAGGATGACAAATCTCCTCTAGGGTTACCCCTCCCCTGCTAGTGAGACAGGAAAGGGATCAAAAGACCATGAGATTCACGGTATTGTGCAGTACTTCCAGTGTCAGAAAATAAAGGTATGGCCATTGGTGATCCAGGAAACAATCTGGTACATGACAAGATATGTAAGCTTCTCTTTGGCTGGTCTTGACCATCTGCCTGTATTGATCATTTTGTATGGCCTGTAAATGATGGCATATATATCCAAAATGGCTGTTGGCAGAAAGAAAACAAAAATCCCCAATTCTGTTGTAGAAAGATCTAACCCCTCTGGTAGCCAAATAATTACATCAAATACACATAGATTAGCAAGTCTCACACCCTCTGAACTAAATCCTCACACTTTATCTCTTCTTCCCTTTAAGCCAAAGTAAAACTAAATTATCTTATGCAACATTAAAGGGCTTTTCCCTTCCAGGCCTTTGGAACCCTTTCTGACTCCTAAACTAGGCTACTCACCTCCTGGCCTTGAAGTTAGCCACATAATTTTCATCTTTACTTAATCCTCTGCCATTTTTGGGTTGAATCACCTCAGGCCAGTTTCTAACCTGTTTGGGGCTGGACTTCTTGCCAAGACTAGAGTGAGTTTCTAAAAGTGGAAGTTGTGATAACAGGCAAAGGTGAACATAATTTGAAAACTCTTATCTGAATAGAAACCAAACCCTGCAAATCAATCCTCCTGTATCTCTAATTTGAATGCAAGGCAGCTTCCAGGGCCTGGGGGCGGCGGGAGGGGGCGGGAGGGCTGCTAATCTGATAAGCAAATACCCTGTCAGTAATTGCTAATGTGTTCATGAGTTTGTTACCCCCAACTAACATTGGTATTTTAACAAGGATCTGTAAACCTCCAGTCCAAGGGGGTGTGAGTCAAAGGACTGGGGCATGATGTTAGTGGGTAGCCAGATAATGTAAAGGCAGGCTTTGAAAAGGATGTGCAATTAGCTTGGAGTTTCTCCCACACTTATGTATCCCCCCAAACTTACTGCTAACACTGAATTATTTATCTTCACAGACTGGGATCATTTACTCTAATGGATGAAAATCCCTAGAGAGTGTTTCCAGAGCTTGATAACCAAAGCCAGACAGAAGGGAGCTGGTGGAGGTTCTGGTGGTGAATCTGCACTGGCAGCAGCTTCACTGACTTCCCAGCCCCCACCACACACGAGCACTCAGGCACAGATATGCACACCCTGCCCCCCCACCCCCTCGTACACTCACATGGACACACGTGTGCATATGCCCAGGACACACACCTGCCTACCAGAGTGCAGGGCACACATTCTTACTTGGACCATGGACGCTCCAACTTGGAAAGCCTATCTTAGGTCAGAAAGCAGAAATCGGGAGAGTTTGTATTCCAAAACTAACTTCGTATGTTTCCTTGCAAATTATTAGCTAATAATGACTTAATTGCTACTTCAGTTCAACTATGTCTTACAAATAAGAGGGCATTTATTGTTAATATAATTGCCCAAATAGTAATAACGCAGTGAGCATTAAATGACTAAATCTCCAGAGAAAGTCCATATATTGTTTTCATGGTATAGGTTGTGGATAGGAGTAGGATAGCACAAAAAAGACACTTAAGTCGATATTCGAACTATGCTACAATGCTACTATTTTTGTGTGAGGTACTGGTCAGATAACAGCATCTTTGAGTGCCTATGGAATACAGAGACACCAGTTCCTCTACTCCCTCTCTTCCTTCCTTCCTTCTTTCCTTCCTTCCTTCCTTCCTTCCTTCCTTCCTTCCTTCCTTCCTTCCTTCCTTCCTCTCCTCCTTCCTTCCTTCCTTCTCTCCTTTCTTCCTTCCATTTTGCTGGGCCTGGGCTTGAAATCAGCCATGGCACTGTCCCTGGGCCTCTTTGTGCTCAAGGCTGGTTATCTACCACTTGAGCCACAATATCACTTCTGGCTTTTTTGAGTAGTTTATTGGAGATAAGAGTCTCAAGGACTTTCCTGCCCAAGCTGGTTTTGATCTTTGATCCTCAGATTCCAGCCTCCTGAGTAGCTAAGATTACAGGTGTGAACCACTGGCACCCACGTGTATCTCTACTTCAATCGAGGAATAATGAGAACTGAAAGGTTATACAAGATACTTAAATGTATGTTACAAATAGTAGGGTGACAGGAAATGTTATCTTATTTCTCACTTCAGTTGTCCTAGAAATAATGAAGAAAGAAGCTGGGAGCAATGGCTCATGCCTCTAATCCTAGCTACTCAGGAGGCTGAGATCTGAGGATCATGGTTCAAAGCCAGCCCGAGCACTAAAGTCTGTGAGACTCTTATCTCCAATTAACCACTAGGAAATGAGAAGTGAGGCTGTGACGTGACTCCAGGGATAGGGCAGTAGCCTTGAGTTCAGGGACAGCTCCCACACCCAGAGTTCATGCCCCACAACCAACAACAACAATAACAACAACAAAAAAGAAGGAAAGGAGGGATTGTGTAAAAAGCCTTATGGCTCCATAAAAAAATTACTCTGTGACTTATTCATGGTTTTGGTGAATCCTGGGTGTAAGAACAGGAAGTGGGTTCCCTGATACCTCTGTATCCAGCACCCCTCACCCTTTAAGCTAGGTAGTTCTTTTTCCCAAGTCTTTTCAACTGTCTGCACAAGAAACCTAGGTAACATTTGCCACAGTGAGTCCAGGCAATTGACTCAATTGATGAAGTTTTTAGACTTTATCATACCTTAATGCATATGTGTTCCCACCCTGCAAATGAGCAACAATGGATTTGAATGAGAGTTCTGTGCTGCGAATCATTGTACAAAGGGTCAGTTCGTGTTTCTCCCTTCATCTAAGGTATCATCCATAAAGTTTGTAATATCTCAATACTTCTTTATTTCGGTATCTGTTTGAGGAGTGAGCCGAAACTGAACCCCTGAAATGTATACACCTCTATACACATGGCTATCTGTAACAACCACCCCCCACCCCGCCCCAACACATTTATCTAGTCCCATTGTTAAGGTCAGTTGATGTCATCAACCTGTTGTAGTGGGGAATCTGTTCTAATAGGCTGTTGCCCTAGGCACAGTACATTGGTAGATTGATAGCAGTAGCACTTCCACCTGTATCCCTGCTGTGCCTCCCACCCTGTCCCAAGCCATGACAACCGCAGTTGTCTTTAGACACCACAGACGTTCCGTGGGAAGCAGAGATGGCTCCAGTTTATAGCCGGCAACTTAAGTGATTTCACAGGGCCTCTGAGAACCAGCTTTTCCAAGTCCACCTCCCCACTCCAACTCAGCACACGTGAATGAGAGATGCAAGAGATCAGTGGCTCCAAGAATTAAAAAGGCATCTCCAGGTATTTGTCAGATAAGCATTCTTGAGGTTTGGAAACATTGTATTTTCAGCAATGCTTCCTGCAGGCCAATCCATGTGGTCCTAGTGAAGTTTGTTAAGATTGTTTCCCTTCGTTTTTTTCTTTCTTTCTCTTTCTTTCTCTCTTTTTCTCTTTCTTTCTTTCTTTCTTTCTTTCTTTCTTTCTTTCTTTCTTTCTTTCTTTCTTCTTTCTTGCCAATCCAAGCCTGGGCTCTGAACACTGTCCTTGGGTTTTCTCAAGGCTAGAACTCTACCGCTTGAGCCACAGCACCACTTTTTTCCATGTATGTGGTACCAAGAAATCAAATCGGGGTCTTTGTGCCTGCTAAGCAAGCACTCTACCATCAGGCCAAATACCCAGCCTCTTTCCTTTCCTTTCATCTTCTATCATCATCATCATCATCTTTAAGTGGTTTTGCATGTGAGTTGCCACTTAACAAAGCAGATTATGATTAAATGCATCTTGATCATGTCATCCCTTTTAACATTCTCACCCATCCCTCTTATCCATCCCTTCCATCACTGTTATGTAAGATGTACTTTGAGTTGTTGTCTTCGTTCTCCCCATCTTCTCCTATTTGTTCATCTACACCTTTTCCCTTGGCTCTACTCCACCTCTTTCAAGTATCCAAAAGAATTCTATAAATAAGTCAGGCCCATAGAGACAAAAGATGTATATTTTCCCTGAGATGTGGAAGCCACATTTAGCTTATTAGCATATAAGTATGCTGAGTGGTATGCAAGTATGTACAAAAGTATTTTCTTGTAATTCGCAAACATGCTACCAAACAGCAAGTTATGGAGCAGTGAGGCACAAAATAAATTTAGTTATAGCTGTTCACTTCAGTTTCATTGAAGGGCTTAGTATGTGGAAAATGAAATTAGTACACCAGACCAAAAGGAGGAAAAGGATGAGGGAAATAAGATGAACTAGAAGCCAGGTACTGCTTGCTCATGCTTGTGATCTTAGCTGCAAAGATGGCTGAGTTCTGAGGTAATGATTCAATGCCAGCGAGGCAGGAATGTCCCTGAGATATTTGTCTCCAATTACCAATCAGAAAAAGGCTGAAAGTTAAGCTGTGGCTCAAGTGGTAGAATGCTACTAGCCTTGAGTACAAAAGAAGAGACAGAACCCAGGTCCTGAGTTCAAACCCCAGAACTAGAATAAAACAAACTAAACCAGAAGAAATGAAAAAAAAATGGGCTAACAATACCACATGTATGAAACACAACTAAAAGAAGAAATTCACTTTTCAAATAAATAAAAGAAACACTAAAGTTCATAAGCACTGACTAAACTCTATACTTTAATAGAACTTATCTCTGTGAAATAAGATTACAGTGGTCTTCCCTTTTCTACTTATGTATTGTGATCTTCTGGTATCTTTGTTTTGTCAAATATGCAATATCTGAAGTTAGCAGAGAAAGAGAAAAAGAAAAACACTTCCTAAAAACAATTCAAGAGAGCATATGTCAAAATGGCAATGGCATTCACCATGCTTTAGTTTTGGATTATTTTTAGTGTGAGGCTCTAGGAAGTACTTCCAGGCTTCTCATGGAGTTACAACCTAATGAAGAAACAGCTAAAGCTAAAGGCACATTCAGTACACAGAGTCCACAGACCGTCACTGCCAAGCACCATAGTACATTGTAAGGCTCTCTGCCTGAGGGCTTGACCCTGAGGTTGACTGAGTGTGGCAACTTATGGCA
This sequence comes from Megascapheus bottae, assembly GCF_031878675.1. Lineage (NCBI taxonomy): Eukaryota > Metazoa > Chordata > Mammalia > Rodentia > Geomyidae > Megascapheus > Megascapheus bottae. The sequence goes on from NC_143512.1 coordinate 9,232,623, forward strand.
CCAACTGCCCACTGTCACTACAAAAGCTCACACATCACTAACCCAGGAAAATGAGCAAAAGTCAAAATTCTGTTCATGTCTCCATAGTCGGCATCACTCTTGTAGTATTTTAGACTTGTGAATTCTTCACTAGAGCCATTACAAGTAGGCGTTTTCTATCCTTCATAATGTTACTAAAATTTTACTCATTATCCAAAGGGAAGAAATAGATTGCTACTGGCCTTTCAGAAACCCTGATCCCGATCCCTCTGTCATTAATCTCCAGATCCGCAACCCAACTGCTCAGTCGTTAGCCACTTGCACCTCTAGAATGCTTCGTTTTGTTTTGAATGTTGCCTCAATGAAAACAACACATTTGCAAGGAAATACTATAATCAGAACATGTAAAATGACAGCATTTACAATCCCACTAATATATAACTAACATATTACACTAAATAGTTGTATATTTACACATTAATAAATTATATGGCTTGCCATTTATTCATATATCTTTAGCCAATTGATAAATTTAGAGTTTACCTACATGGATATACACAGGGAAAGAATTCATTGCATGAAATATTTAAATATATATCTGAGAGAACACAGGCAGCGGCGGGGACCCGAGGGGAGTGAAAGACTCCCCACCACCGTGGAGCACCCGCAGACGGACGCAGAGGCATGAGTAATACAGCGCATCCCCAAACACATCGGGAAAGCGGAGCGGGTGCCAAGCAATAGAACTTAACTCAGACCCCAACACCCCGCCCGAGAAAGACTGGCGGGAGCAGGGGGGCAAGGAATTTAGAATCCTGTCCCTCCCCTCCACAGCCCCCTCCCTCAGGCCATTGACTGGAGATTGACAGGCGGGCTACCCATAAGACCCAGCACCCCACCAAGGGAGGCGGGGCTGTCCCAACTCCCACCCGCCCAACGGCTCAACCCCCAGCCCTCTGACTGGAGACTGACAAGCAGGCGGACCCTAAGACTCAGCACCCCACCAGGGGAGGCGGAGCTGTCCCAGCTCCCACCCGCCCACCAGGCTCCTCACCCAGGCCACTGGATCTGGAGAGTGGAGGGCTGTGGCACCCTGCCTTACAACAGTGGGTAGGGGGTGCGGGTAAATAGGAGCCAGCATCTGTCCCCCCTCAATTCTCGAGCGGGGCATCCTCCAGCTGGGAATCCTGAGCAAGAAACCACCGAGGGCCCCCCCCCACAGTCACAGACTCTGACAAAGCAGTGGAAACACAGTAGGGATCTGAAGGGCCGACCAGCAGCCAAGCTCCCCTTCTGAGAACCAAAAAGGCGCGGCTCCACCCTTGGAGCCCACGCCCCCAGCTGGGCCCCGCCCCTGGGAACAGAGGGGCCTCCTGCTGGTCCTGCTGAGAGCTCCTGAAACTCTCAATCCCCAGACCCTTGGCTTGGGGCCGCCCCTGGAAGCAGCACAGGAAAACGTCCGCCAACCACGCTCAGACGGAAGCTCGCAGATCCACCCCATGGTCCACTGTGAGGCCACTGGTTGGGCTAAGAGCTAGTCGCGCAGCAACTCATAAGTTTTATTCTAATACTTTCCAAACTTTGTACTCAAATACTCTACCTACTTACCCCCTGACCTCTCTCATTCTATTTTTCTATCTCTGGACCTCTGCTCCTCTTTCAACCCTTATACTGCATGGATCTACACTTGATGGCTGTTGAGCAACATTGTATATCTAGGTGTTTAATCATTCTCTAGGCTCAGAGGGACTTAAAGACAATAGAGATTGGATTGAGAGGCTTATTGTTTTGGATATAAATCGCTTATCAGTGAATAATTAGACTAGTGGGTAACTGCACAAAAAGAAAGAGTGATAACACCAATCAAAACTTGTGAACATCTAGAGTCTGCCAGCTACAGAGGTCTAGGTTGGTTATATCTGAAAAACTATAATCGTGTTTAGTATTAATCTTGCTCCCATTTTCAAATGGGCAGAACAAGAAACTCAAGAAAAATGTCAAATCAAGAAACAACATCTCCCACCTCCCCCACCCAATGTAAACAGCCAATGGAACAGTCACTGGCAAACCTAGAGGAGAGTCTTCCAAGTGCTGTACAAATGCAATTGATAAACATCATTAATGAAAAATGTGAAAATATAAAGAAAGAGATAAGGGAGGAAGCCATAGCTGAACAAGAGGAAACCATAAACAAGGTGATAAGTAAAAAAGAAGAAGCCATAAAAGAGGCCATAATAAAGGCTATTCAAAGAAAGAGGGATGAATTCACAGAATCCACAAATAAAAAGGTGACCGAACTCCAGCAAATGTTCAAAGAAAATAAAGCTACTGAGCTAATCACTCAAATGGAAATCAAGGAGCTAAAGAAATCCATACATGATCTAAAAGAAGAGATGCAAGGCATCAAAAATGAGCAATTAGTAGCAAGGGAGATGAAAAATAAAGTAGATAGCTTTGATAGCAGGTTAGACAATGCAGAGGAGAGAATTTCCGGGGCTGAAGATAATTTAGTTATTATACAGAAAGAACAGAAAATGAGTCAATCCAAATCTAGGAAAAATGAGAGAGCGCTTCAGGAGGTCCAAGATACAATTAGGAAGCCTAATTTAAGGCTAGTTGGTATTGAGGAGGGTCTGGAGAAAGAGGTCAATGGTATTGGAAATATACTTCAGGGAATCATCTCAGAGAATTTCCCAAATATCCAGAAGGGCAGACCCATCCAGATACAAGAAGCTTTTAGAACCCCAAACAGACCTGACCAGAAAAGAACATCTCACCACCACATTGTAATCCGAACTGGATCAGTAGAAACCAAAAAAAGGATCCTAAAGGCAGCCAGGGAAAAGGGTTCAGTAACCTATAAAGGAAAACCAATCAGAATAACCCCAGATTACTCAGCAGAGACCATGCAAGCAAGAAGTGACTGGAAGCATATATGTCATGCCCTTAAGTCAAATAACTACCAACCAAGAATACTGTACCCAGCTAAGCTCTCATTCATAACTGAGGGAAAAATAAAAACATTCCATTCCAGAGAAAAGCTGCAACAATATGTCGCAACAAAACCAACACTACAGAGAATTCTGAAAGATGTTCTATACATAGAAAACCAAAATAAATGCAATATAGGGAAAGAAATGGCACCTAAACAGCATACCACCTAAGGACCACAAGAACGCTCAAGACACAGGCCCAAATAAAAGCTTTTAAAAATGGTAGGCCCTAATAAATATCTCTCAATCCTAACTCTCAATATCAATGGACTCAACTCTCCAATTAAACGGCATAGGCTGTCTAGTTGGATCAAAAAGCAAGAGCCATCGTTCTGCTGTCTTCAAGAGACACATCTTACCCAAAAACACAAACATCTTTTGAAAGTGAGAGGTTGGAATAAACTCTATCAAGCTAACGGCCCCCATAAACAGGCTGGAGTTGCCATCCTCATATCAGATAAAATAGACTTCAAACCAAAATTAGTAAGAAAAGACAAAGAAGGTTACTACATACTACTAAAGGGATCTTTCCTCCAGGAAGACATAACGATCCTAAATATTTACACACCCAATCCCGGAGCTCCAAACTTCATCAAGCAAACTTTACTTACACTGAAACCATACATAGATCGAAATACAGTGATTGTCGGTGACTTTAACACACCACTTTCACCTATGGACAGATCAACAAGGCAAAAACTCAACAGAGAAATCTTAGAACTGAACAACTATATAGACCAACTAGATCTAACAGACATCTGCAGAATATTCCACCCAGCAACAACACAATATACGTTTTTCTCAGCAACACATGGAACATTTTCCAAAATAGATTACATCTTAGGCCATAAAACAAACCTGGACAGATTCAGAAACACAGAAATTATTCCATGCACACTCTCAGACCACAAAGGCATCAAACTGGAACTGAACACACATCTCCACCAACGAAAACCCTGTAACTCATGGAGACTGAACAACACATTGTTGAATCACCAATGGGTCATCGAAGAGATCAGAACAGAAATCCAACAGTTTATGAAAATTATCAGTAAGGAACACACAAAATACAAACTCCTTTGGGACACAGCAAAGGCAGTACTCAGAGGAAAATTTATAGCGCTGAGTGTCTACAACAACAAGTTGGAAAAATTGCAAACCAACAAGTTAATGTCTCACCTTAAGCTCCTGGAAAAAGAGCAACAAACCAACCCTAATCCCAGTAGAAGAAAGCAAATAATTAAAATCAAAGCAGAATTAAATGATTTGGAATCCAAAAAAACTATAGAAAGAATCAACAAAACAAGGAGTTGGTTCTTTGAAAGAATTAACAAAATTGACAAGCCCTTAGCAAATCTTACCAAAAAAAGAAGAGAGCATATCGAAATAAACAAAATCGCAGATGAAAATGGTAATATCACGACAGAAATTACCAATATCCAGAATATCATGAGGGAATACTTCTCAAACCTTTATGCCAACAAATTTGAGAATCTAGATGAAATGGATGAATTCCTAGCCAATATTAACATACCCACACTGAACCAAGAAGAACTAAGCCAACTCAACAGGCCCATTTCAAGCTCTGAAATAGAAATGGCAATTAGAGAACTTCCACCTAAGAAAAGCCCAGGGCCAGATGGATTCACAGCTGAATTCTATAAGGTCTTCAAAGCAGAGCTCACACCAATACTCCTCAAGCTCTTCAACGAAATTGAAAATGAAGGTTCCTTACCAAACTCATTCTATGAAGCCAGTATAACCCTCATCCCCAAACCAGACAGAGATTCATCAAAGAAAGAGAACTATAGACCTATATCTTTGATGAACATCGATGCAAAACTTCTCAACAAAATACTGGCCAACCGTCTACAACAACTCATCAAAAAAATTATACACTATGATCAAACTGGATAAATCACAGGAAGGCAAAGCTGGTTGAACATACGCAAATCAATTAACATAATTCAACACATCAACAGGAGCAAAGACAAAAATCACATGATTGTCTCAATAGACGCGGAAAAGGCATTTGACAAGATCCAACACCCCTTTATGTTAAAAGCTCTGGAGAAACTAGGAATCCATGGACCATTCCTCAGTGTAATAAAGGCTGTATATGAGAAACCTACTGCTAGCATTACACTTAATGGTGAAAATCTAAAGCCATTCCCTCTAAAATCAGGAACGAGACAAGGATGCCCACTCTCTCCACTCCTCTTTAACATAGTACTAGAATTCCTAGCCAGTGCAATAAGGCAAGAAGCAAGCATAAAGGGGATCCAAGTAGGGAAAGAGGAAATAAAACTATCCCTCTTTGCAGATGACATGATTCTGTATTTAAAGAATCCTATAGACTCTACTCCCAAGCTCCTTGAGCTGATTCAAAACTTTGGAAGAGTAGCAGGCTATAAAATCAACCCTCAGAAATCAACTGCCTTTCTTTATGCCAACAGTGAGAGGAATGAGGCAATAATCAGGAACGAAACTCCTTTCACAATAGCCTCAAAGAAAATAAAGTACCTAGGAATTAGCTTAACTAAGAATGTAAAGGACCTTTTTGACAAAAACTTTAAAACCCTAAAAAAGGAAATTAAAGCAGAACTAAGGAAATGGAAAAACCTCCCATGCTCCTGGATTGGAAGATTCAACATTGTGAAAATGACAATCTTGCCAAGAGCTATCTACAAATTCAATGCAATACCCATCAACATCCCAATGTCATTCTTTAAAGAAATAGAAGAGGCAATCCAAAATTTCATATGGAATAATAAAAGACCCCGTATAGCAAAAACACTTCTTAGCAGAAAGAACAGCGCTGGAGGAATTTCAATTCCAAACTTTAGACTCTATTACAGAGCTATAATTCTCAAAACAGCTTGGTACTGGCACAGGAACAGGCCTGAAGACCAATGGAATAGAACGGAGGGCCCAGATATTAAACCACAGACCTATGGCCACCTAATCTTTGACAAGGGAGCCAAAAAAATAGAATGGAAGAAAGACAGCCTCTTCAACAAGTTGTGCTGGCAGAACTGGTTAAGCACCTGCAGAAAACTAAAGCTGGATCCTTCTTTGTCACCTTGCACTAGAATTAACTCCAAATGGATCAAAGACCTGGAGGTAAAAGCTGACACACTGAAAACTCTATAGGAAGGAATAGGAGATACACTAGGCCTCCTTGGCACAGGTCGAAACTTTCTTAATAAGGACCAAGAATCACAACAAATCAGAGAAAGGCTGGATAAGTGGGACTGCATTAAACTGCAGAGCTTTTGTATGGCAAAGGACATAGCTAATAAACTAATCAGGAAGCCTACAGAGTGGGAGAAGATCTTCACCAACCAAACAACGAACAAAGGCCTCATATCTAAAATATATCAACAACTCAAAAAATTGAATCACTCCAAAACTAACCTCCAAAGTAACAACCATCCCATTAAAAAATGGGCCAAAGACTTAAAGAGAGTCTTCTCTGAAGAAGAAACAAAAATGGCCTATAGACACTTGAAGAAATGCTCAACATCTCTGGTCATAAAAGAAATACAAATCAAAACAACTCTAAGATTCCACCTCACTCCAGCTAGAATGGCCAGGATCAGGAAAACGAATGACAACAGATGCTGGAGGGGATGTGGCCAGGAGGGATCACTACTACACTGTTGGTGGGAGTGCAAACTCATTCAACCACTATGGAAAGCAGTGTGGCAGTGCCTCAAAAGGCTAAACATAGAACTCCCCTATGACCCAGGAATTCCACTACTCAGCATTTACCCAACCACCGAGAAACAAGGACATACTAAACCCACTAGCACAACAATGTTCATTGCAGCACTATTCACCATAGCAAAGATATGGAACCAACCTAGATGTCCCTCAGTTGATGAGTGGATCAACAAGTTGTGGTATTTGTACACAATGGAATTCTATGCTGCTGTCAGAAAGAATGACATTGCCCCATTTGTTAGGAAATGGAAAGACTTAGAAAAGATCATATTAAGTGAAGTAAGCCAGACTCAAAGGAACTTAGGCTCAATGGTTTCCCTCATTCGTCATAATCAGTAGAAACCTTGGGCTCTACTAGCAGAGATTTGCAATAGAGCAAAATCTTGATACATAAGGACATATAATGTGAAGCTAATTGAAAGGACCTCCAGGATAGTGAAACAAAAGCTATATAATGAATGATTGTTGTCCTTAATGTAGTATGTTGTCTCTCATCTCCTTTGCTGTCCCTTGGTTATCTCATATTGGTATAGTATCTCACTTTGTTACCTGATATATTGGATACATTTGTATTTGGATATTTGAAATTTGATAGGGAATGGGGGAAAACCAAGATGGGTGGGGGGTGTGGGGGGGGAGGGAAACAGGTACCAAGACATGTGAAAGGGTATCAATGTATGTGAATTAATGCACCTTCTATCTGGCAAATATCATGTAACCCTTTTACTAATTACAATAAAAAAAAACGTTAAGATTCCACCTCACTCCAGTTAGAATGGCCAGGATCAGGAAAATTAATAACAACAGATGTTGGAGGGGATGTGGCCAGGAGGGATCACTACTACACTGTTGGTGGGAGTGCAAACTCGTTCAACTACTATGGAAAGCAATATGGCAGTGCCACAAAAGGCTAAACGTAGAGCTCCCCTATGACCCAGCAATTCCACTACTTGGCATTTACCCAACCATCCAAAAATTAGGGCATACTAAATCCACTAGCACAACAATACTATTTGCAGCATTATTCACCATAGCAAAGATATGGAACCAACCTAGATGTCCCTCAGTTGATGAGTGGATCAACAAGTTGTGGTATTTGTACACAATGGAATTCTATGCAGCTGTCAGAAAAAACGACACCGTCCCATTTGTTAGGAAATGGAAAGACTTAGAAAAAATCATATTAAGTGAAGTAAGCCATACTCAAAGGAACTTAGGCTCAATGGTTTCCCTCATTTGTCATAGTCTGTAGAAACCTTGGGCTCTCCTAGCAGAGATTTGCAATAGAGCAAAACCTTGATACATAAGGCCATATAGTATGAAGCTATTTGAAAGGACCTCTAGGATACTGAAATAAAAGCCATATAATGAATGATTGTTGTCCTTAATGTACTATGTTATCTCTCATCTCTTTTGCTGTCCCTTGGTTATGTCATATTGTTACAGTATCTCACTTTGTTATCTGATATATTGGATATATTTGTATTTGGTTATTTGAAATTGGATAGGGAAGGGGGGAAAACCAAGATGGGGGGGTTAAGGGGGAGGGTCATGGGCACTAAGACATGTGAAAGGGTATCATCAATGTATGTGAATTAATGCACCTTCTATCTGGCAAATATCATGTAACCCTTTTATTAATTACAATAAAAATTACTAAAAACAACAACAACAACAAAAAATAAAATCTAAGTGCCAGTGATTATGTATAGAGTTTCCCTTCTGAATACTTTTGTTAAACATGTCATTTGAAATATGATGTAAAAATAAATTTTAATAAATTCTTTAATAAAAAATAAATAAAAGAAAAAAAATAAATATATATCTGATTGCTGAGGTCTATGGAAATTCAGATGCAAAGCCATCATGTCTTGTTTGGAGCTAGATCCAAAGATTCAATTCTTCCATGCTACTTAACTACAAAGTGAGCTTTGATACACTAGGCTCTAGATGTCTTCTTTTTGTTTTCTTTTCCAGAAGCCATTTCAACCCAAATCTTCATTGTCTATTACTTGTTTTATTCTGTTAGGTTATTGTGAGATATTCTATGAAGATGATCCAAGCCAAAGTAGCCATAGTGTGGGAGGGATAGAAAATCTTGAGAAGGAAAAGTTTATGAACTTAAATCAAATAAACCAATGTCCATGGTAAATATCCTGAAGTCACAGGCCAGGATAAGGGAATGTAAGTGCTTGATTGCTTGCTGTTTTTCCCCACTAGTTCCCCCATACTTTAATAATATGTAAACTTAGAACTCTGTAGTTGTATGAAGATTTCCTGTAGTTTTTCCTTTAAGGTAGTGGAATACTTACATGGTTCCTTTGGCCTAAGTGTCTGTGCAAATTCTGATGTCTCGCTGGTAGGGTGTTTGCATTATCTTTTCAGTAATAGGATGGAATAAATTACAATAATTATAGTAATGTCATATAATGAGTAAGATTATCAATTTTCTGCATGAAAACAAGAAGAGACTTTTTGTATGCTTTTTCATTGATTCACAATGGTTTATTTAAAAAGAGTAGCACAAATATAAGAAACAACTGGCCTAGAATTTGTTTCTATGAAACTGTTAACTCTTAATCTGCTACATTTCCAGCTAGAATGATAGCTTCACATACACTGCAATAAGTTATATTATGGAAAAATAGGATGAAGTCAATCTCAAATTGCAAACTTTCTCCCTGGCTTTCAGAAAATGTTGATAATCAAACATATTTATTGCCAACTTTCAACTGCCAGAATGCATTTTGGATAGTAACCTACTGAGAAGAAAAAACTGAATTTTGTAAAGCTACATGCAGGAGCAACTCTCTGAAGAGCAGAACCAGACAACTGCCACACTAATCATTACTCTACCAGGAAAAAAATCCCTTGTGCCTCTGGTACATCAACCCAGTTGTTAATAATTTTTCTCTTTCCCTCCTCCTACTGTCACATTTGCTCATGTTGACTTCAGAATGACATTCATGTCCTTATTTTGACAACCTCTATTGTTAATCAGTTATAGGCACTCAGGGGCATTCTTCCCAGGGGTGAAAAGTGAAAGAACAAATTTAAGGCCCATTGTCACACTTCTCATCTCCCACTCTGCATGTTCAGTATTTTCCCTCCTCTTTCCTTCTGTACTGAAAATAAGATGGACTGTCACACTCGACATTTTGAAACAAAAGGTGGAATTCTGGGTAATACAAAGAATGAGTCAATTGACCTGGGTATGTAACAGACATTAGTGGGGGAAAGGCGTGTCTCTTTACTTCATCCCAAGGAGGCAAGGGTCATCCATAATAGATCTAGGAGCTCACAAACTAAGATCTAAGTTCTACCTACATTCAGTTCACTTCTTCTCTGTGCCTCACTTTATGTCAGGTAAATCTCAAGCCAACAAAGCTTCCACTACTCATCCTCCAAGAGACCAGTGACAGTCTGCATGGAAATGTAGAGGAAAGAAGGATGGCAAAATAGTTGCATTTTGTTTCAAGTCTTCCTGTACATTCTTGCTGAGGAAACTGAGAGTAGTAGAGGATGCAGAGTGCTGTACTTGTTGAAGCATATGTGTTGCCTGTCCCATGCATGGGAAGAGCAAACAGAATCATTTGGAAAGGAAACAGACAGAAACATCCACCTAGAGCACGCCCGGAGGATGGAAAGATCCAAGCTTGACTTGTGTCGTGAAGAACACGTGATGACGTTATGGGTTTTTGGACTGTGGTTATATGCAGTCACTGCTTTCTAACTGTAGAATTGAGATGAATCAGGAAATTGCCCATCCAAAACCTTCCAAAGAGTAAAACATGGGATTATGTCTTCTCTCACTGACCATCCTGGGCTGTATTTTCCCTCCTGGCCTTCCCCATGCACATGGTCTTATATAGCCTTTCAGGGAGAGCAGGACAGTAAAGTGGGGGTCACATCTCTCATATCAAAGTGACTAGAAAGTGTTTTTGGAGCCCTGACCTGGGGAGACACTCATTTCAGTATGAAGCAGAAAAAGCCCATTCCTTGTTACTCTATGTCTTCCAAGGCTGTCTCCAGAGCATGTGCCAGCAACTTCCCTCTTTATGTTGATCCTCCCCTTGCTTGTTTCTGTGAAGCAGGAGAGCCAATGCCTACCTGTTTCCTAAATCTCATGAAGCTGTGGATCTATTGAAGCCTTGGTATTTAGGACTTCACAATTTTCCAAACCAGGTAAGTTTATCAGAAGAAAACTCATCATTTCTTCCAAGACAAGAACTCACAGAAACATCCTCCTTTAAATTCCTCCATCAGTTTGATAGGAAAAGCTTTTATCTCTCTGGTGAGTTGAGGTTGTACCTAGTCAGAATTTGTATCCTAGCAGAGACTACACTTAATGCGGACCAAGACATGAGAAAGGGTATCCATGTATGTGAATTAATGCACCTTCTATCTGGCGAATATAATGTAACCTTTCTATTAATTACAATAAAAAAATATATGAAAAAAAAGTTCGAGATGGCTGGGAGTTTGGCCTAGTGGTAGAGTGCTTGCCTAGCATGCACAGACCTGGGTTGGATTTATTGGTACCACATATATAGAAAAAAGTGGGAAGTGATGCTGTGGCTCTACCACAATGGTAGAGCTCTAGCCTTGAGAAAGTCCAAAGACAGTGCTCTGACCCTGAACTCAAATCCAGGACTGGCAAAAAATAAAAATAAAAAAAGGTTAGAGGGCCCAGGAACCTGTCTAGAGGTACAGTGCTTGTCTAGCATGCACAAAGCCCTGGGTTCGATTCCTCAGTACTACATACACTGGAAAAGCCGGAAGTGGTGCTGTGGCTCGTGTAGAGTGATAGCCTTGAGAAAGACCAAGGATAGTTTCTGGCTCCTGAGTTCAAGCCCCAGGACTGGTGAAAAACCTTGGCTACAGGGGCCGGGAGTTTGGCCTAGTGGTAGAGTGCTTGCCTAGCATGCACGAAGACCTGGGTTTGATTCCTCGGTACCACATATTTAGAAAAAGTCGGAAGTGGTGCTGAGGCTCAAGTGGTAGAGCTCTAGCCTTGAGAAAACTCCAAGGACAGTGCTCAGGCCCTGAGCTCAAGCCCAGGACTGGCAAAAAAAAAAAAAACCTTGGCTCCAGGGCCAAAGCAGATTCTCTACGCTCTGATTTTGGTGCTGTGTCTAAAAAATTCCTGAAGATAAGATCCTCAGCTTCCTCTTGTTTAGCTTTCTGTGCAGAGTAGAAGATAGGACCTTTGAACAACCCCATTACAGTGTCCAGTCATGTATATGAGAGTGATTTAGGAAACAGGTATCCAAGCTTGCCCACTTTTCCACTCCCACTGGAGGAAAGGATCCAGCTAAATCAACACTTAATAAAGTGTATATCTCAAACTACAAATATTGTGCTGGTGGTCTGGGAGATTTTCTTTTTGCCATTCCTGGGGCTTGAATTCAGGGCCTAAGCACTGTGCTTGACCTTTCTCAAGGTGAGAGCTCTACCACTTGAGCCACAGCACCACTTCTTGCTTTTTTTTTTTTTCCTGTTATGTGGTACTGAGGAATCGACCCCAGGGCTTTGAGCATACTAGGCCACCCCCATACCCGGTCCCATCTAGGAGATTCTGAGTTAAACAAAGTTCCAGACTTCCTTCACTACAACACTCCTTGGCTTTAAAATGTGATCAAGGAGCACTTTAAAATTACTAAGCGCAATGTGTAAAAGAAAACACATTTTTCAAACTGCTTGCCACCCAATGTCTTTCATTTTTTTTGAGAACACATGAGAGAGGTGTCATGTGAACACATTTTGCAGTAGTAAAAGTCCAAATTATTTTCCAAACTCTTCACAGCTGAAGAATTCCTATTTTTTCTGTGTAATTTCTCTTTTAATTAGAAAGTATGTTGGATGGATATTTAGCTCTGTTGTAATGTCATAAAAAACTAATAGTGGAAAAGAAATATATTCAGAGATATTGAGATTGTGGAAGCCAAATTCCACTTTAAAACTTGCATTTTGAGCTGGGATGTGGCTCAGTGGCAAAGCACTTGTCTAGCAAGTGCTAGATTCTGGGTTCGATCCCCAATACCAAAAAAGAAAAGACAAAAAGATAGTTAAAACTAACAAAAAATTACATTTTGGGGTAAGAGTCATGAGGTTAGATAGGAATTATTGAACATCTATATAATGTGTTAAATGCTTAACTTGGATCATTAATACAATTCTCAATGGAATCATAGAATCTATTATTTTATTTTCTATTTCCAGATGAGAAAACTAAGGCTCAATAATCTGATAAACAATAAAATGATGAACAAATATAGAGGCATGGCTTCTACATGCTTTACTTTCACGTTGAGCATGTCAAATGACCAGTTTATCAACTTTCTTTTTGCCCAATTAAAAGTGAAATGATTGCAACAGGAATGTTCTTTCCTATAAGATTATTGGGTTAGCATAAAATAACAGTGACACATCACTCTCATACAGATACTGAAAAATATATATATATACGTGTGTGTAACAATTAAATGTTACCAAATGATTTATTATGATTGGTGCTTAATTACAATGTATATGAAATGGAGTCATTTATGGAAACACATAAAAATAGTGACCTATTTTTTTCTGTAATTATATTCACACAAGAATCTGAAATATATTTTCTGTTCTTCCTTTTAAAATATATCCACAGAATGACTCTTACCATTTTTACCACACAATTTTACAATACTGATACTGCTCCTGTATCATCTACCATACTATAAGAACTAAACAGAATATGAAAGCAGTTGATAGCAAATTAATTATTTCCATGACTACCAGTGAATCCAACAAAAATACTAGTTTGTTTCCATTGGCAGTGAGAATATATGGTAATAATTAGCATCAAAGATGTTGTATACATAGGTATGTATGTATCTATTTAAATATTGCTCAGGACTGTTGTTTCATCGATAGGCTGTTGCCTTTTGAGTGAAACAATGATTACCAAGGTAATACGCCATTCCATTGGAACATGACTTAGTACCATTTTTTTTTATCACATTTCTCTCTCAAAAACATATAGATAATAAAAAAATACAGCAGGCTAAGAATTACAGTGTTACATAGCAAGATAAAACAGTCACTGAATTATTAGTCACAGTAGCCTATGTATATTTGCTATTCACAGACTGCAAACTTTTTGCTGAATTAACCGAGCTGTTGGAAATTTACGACATGTAGACATGCATTCATGTGGAGTCCATAATTAATGATGCTTCTACTGTAATAAACACATTCATTTTCATAACATTTGGTAAACAGATTCCTTTAAAATTTGAGCTAAATCTGCTATCGTGATTACACACAAAAAGAATCTGTAAACAACTTTGACATTACATTAATGTACAAACAAACTGCATTGGGAAAGAGAAGAGGTAATTTCATTGGGTGTCACTTGGTATTCATCAATGTGCAACAAACTGACCCAAGTAATCAAGTGCTTGAATGAGGTTAGGAACACAAAAATAACATGAGCAGGGGGCCCCAAACCACCTCCACAGAAAATCACCACTCAGTGTTACTTCCAACCAAATTCATTCCATCTATGGTGAAATCACATGCAAAGCATCAGAGGCACATAAAAAAAGTGTTGGATCATCACTTGTAAAAATAAATTTGGAGATTCCCAGGTAACTTCATCAATACAATCAAGAGAGGTACTAATATTACTTCATCATGCCAATTTAATAGAAACAAATTATTTTGTCTGTTAGATTCTACCCAGTGTTCTGCTGGTGATAAATAGTGTGGAGAACAAGACTTTTTAAGATTTTTATTGAAGTTTTTTCTACCATCACAAGATATCTTATTTCACAGATTATGAGGGACCCCATTCTGGCAAATTCTAGCAACCATTTTCAATGGCACCTTTGGAAAGGCAGGTCACCTAAGCTAGTGTTTCTGTATGTTTTCTGTACGATACCTTTCCGCAGATTCATCCATCAATTTCCTCAGAGCAGAAATATAAAATGAGGAATGCCTATACCTATTCCTTCCCATCCCACAGGCTTTCTCTTAATGCATTAATATATGCTTCTGTGAATTAAACATAATGTTTCAAAAAATATCTCACAGTTCATCATTCTCCTTTAGAAATGAAGACTAAATAAATAAAAGGATATGGGAAAATAACTTAAAACCAGCATGATGAACACATACCCTCAGCTCCAAAAACGTTGGGAAGAAATAGTCACTTCTTCAGGTTCCTTAAATATACTAAAACACCTAATAGCTTAAAAAAAAAGGGAGGAGGTATTTCTTATGCTTTTAAGACTACCTCTGCAGATGGATGAAGAAGATTAGTTTACAAGTGTGCCTGGTTCTGTAGGCAAAGCTCAGAGTTCCCTGGAAAGAGAAGTGTGGTATTGGATCTATCTGCTGAACCCCTGGATGGGATGCAGGCTAAGTTTGTGAAGGGACAGGTTTGTATGCATACAAACTGGTCCTTAGGCGCTGCAGGAAAGCACTGTTTGCATAGGTAAACGTCAAAGATTTCTTATATTCTCCAATAATATGCAAAGCACATGTTTATTAAGGAGAACAAGCATTTACTCTGTCTTTGAGTCTTCTTCCACTTGACTGTATATTGTTCCTCCTTTGAAGAACCATTTTTATATTTATGTAAATAAGTAGATGGGTTATTTGCAGGATACTAAAGAGTGTTTGGTTATTACCACAATTTGCCCTTAAGCTTTAGAATCTATTTACAATATGCATATTATAAATTGTTTATTATAATATAAAAATCATTAAACAGATCATTAACTTCCCCTGCAATCAGTGGGCCACAGAAATTTGCATGAATGATAAATCAACTAGGAGATGGCAAATTAATCAAGCGGTAAGGAAAATACCACTAGGACAATTAAGTTTGTGCTATTATACAACTATTTCCCTTTTCCTTTTCTTCTCAACACTATCAGTCTTCATGTGGTAGATTTTTCTCTTGTTTTTGGAATGAATAAGTTTGAACACCTACGCTGAAATTTCACCAAAGGATTTGATAAGAAAGCCAGTTGTTCCAAGTTTGACATTGCTTTAAATGCATTTTTGTTTCATTTGGTATCCATCGTCATTAAATATAGGAATTTTGATCATATTATTTGTGCTCTAAATAGGTAAATATACATTCAAATACATTCATAGTAGAAGAGAATTAGTGAAATGAAAAGTACTTTAGACTGTCTAGGAAAACAAATATAAAGTGTAATAATAATATTCCCTAAACTCAAAATTCCAAAGTTTCAAGCTATGAGTTTATGTCCATACATATGTATAGATATATAGATATTTATATAAATATACATTTAGGTAGATGTAAACACATATGTATATATGTACATGTGATTTATACACAACCACACACACACAACACATACACACATACTTTTTTGCACCCTTACAAATTTCATTCTCATTTCTTTTCTGAAGCTGCCTTTCTTTTTTCTCAACATAGAATAGTAATGATGAGATTCCACAGCAGCCAGATGATTTGAATTTCTGTTCTTCCATGAATAAAAATTTGATTGTTTTTAAAAAGCCCAAAAGTAGAAAACAAAAGATATATAGAAGATGCACATTTGTATAAATACATACACACAATCATCATCCTATTTCGTTTGTGCAGAATCTTGTCCTGGTGTCCTGTCCACAGCATAGCCAGCTGTTCAGTCCTCCACTTAATGTTTCATAGGGTATTTGCCCCTTCCAGATACTTGTTCTACCAGTCTTTGTTAGGGTTTGTGACATAAAGTGATGAACCTCCCCCAAATTCAACTTTTCTTTGTCTCCCCAAGAGAAGCACATCGAATAGAATTTGCAATGTAAAATAACTAATGCCTGGCTATCCTTTGCTTACAGAAGAAATAAGATGCAGGTAAATTCTAGTGGAAAGAAAGAGAAGAAATTATATAAAACAGATACATCACTACCCTGAGAAGTCCAATTAACCCAGATGAAAATACACCTCTGTCTCTATTAAATTATGAGCCTTTATGTAGTGCTTGTTGTTTCTGAGCCTCAATGACCCATCTGTAAGAAAGAAGACAGGAAGAGGCCTATCACATTAGATTGCTATAGAATTTATGAGATGAAACATGTAAAACTTTCATGGGCTGACTAGCAGGTAATAATAAATTCTTCATATACATTATTCATTGCTTAATATTTAAACTGTACCTCTCGAATGCTGATTAGGACTTGGTACAGGAACAACATTTATCCAAGATTTGGTTGATTTTAAAATCAAGCTCTTTATCTCAAATTTGACTGCATGACAGATTATATTAGTCAAAGCGACCTGTATAAAATATATGCTCCACAAATACTGGTTGAGTACAATTAAGATCTGCATGATTGACTTGAATTAACAAGCCCTGAGTGTCCCTCCCACAAAATAAAGATTGAATGTGTGTTACATTGTGACCTTTATTCCATCTCTGGGATGTTGATATGGAAAATCATGGGATGACTGTGGATTACAAATGTGCTTTGGGTCCTAATAAAGCCAGTACTTGCATACTAACTAATCAGGCTCTGCAGCCAAAGTTAGGATTGAGACCTGCTGCATCTTTGAAAACAAGTAGAAGAGCCATCCTGGTGTAGGATGAGGAAATGTATTTTCCAAGATTAAAGTACTGTCTTTAGTGAGTGGATACTGAATCCCAAAGAAAACTACCCAATGAGCAGTTAACGATGTTGAAATCCTTGGCTCACCAAAGTTTTCCCTGTTTGGGGTTCATGTTTAAGAGCACACTGTGGTCTACTGTTCATCAACTTGAAAATGTTTTCAGCAGGTTCATGTGAACTGAAAAGCCTCT